>NC_044361.1:38307381-38360014 GCF_007364275.1 Archocentrus centrarchus | reverse complement strand
CTAGTCCCTCCCAACCCAGGTTAACCATCCAGGCAAAAATTAACCTTCCTCCCGAGAGTCATCCGGCGCTCGCCTTAGTGGACTCAGGGGCTGAGCAAAATCTTTTGGACCGTGCTCTCGCTCACCAGTATGGTATTCCCTTCGTCCCGCTTCCTCAGCCGCTTCAGGTGGTTGGCCTAGATGGCGCCAAACTTTCCACAATTACCCACCGGACTGACCCCATCTCGCTCACTCTCTCAGGTAACCACTCTGAACTAATCTCATTTTACCTTTTCGAGTCTCCCCAGACACCCATCGTTCTCGGCTTTCCTTGGCTTCAACGACACAATCCACACATAAATTGGACCCACTCGGAGCATCTCTGGATGGAGCGAGCAGTGTCACCTGCGATGCCTTAAGGCCGCTACTCCCTCCGTCCCGCCCGCAGCATCTCCCAAGGACAACACGCCACCCGACCTCTCCGGAGTGCCCGAGATATACCACGACCTCGCTGAAGTGTCAGCAGAGATCACGCTGTCTCCTTGCCGCCTCATCGCCCCTACGACTGCGCCATCGACATCCGCCCGGGAGCTCCCTATCCCTCCAGCCGCCTGTACAGCCTTTCCAAACCGGAACGAGACGCTATGGAAAAGTACGTCACTGAGGCCAGGGCAGCTGGTCTCATCCGGCCCTCCACGTCTCCCTTGGGGGCCGGATTCTTTTTCGTTGCCAAGAGGGATAAGTCTCTCCGCCCATGCATCGACTACCGGGGCCTCAACGCCATCACCATCCGGAACAAGTACCCACTTCCTTTACTCACCTCCGCGTTCGAGCTACTACAAGGAGCCACCATCTTTTCAAAACTGGACCTCCGCAACGCTTACCACCTCGTTAGAATCCGCAAGGGAGACGAATGGAAAACAGCGTTTAATACACACCTCGGTCATTTTGAGTATCTGGTCATGCCATTCGGACTGACCAACGCCCCCGCAGTGTTCCAGGCCCTCATTAATGACGTACTCAGGGATTTCATTAATCATTTTGTCTTTGTGTACCTCGATGACATCCTCATATTCTCCTCCTCGTTACAGGAACATCAGACACATGTGCGGCAGGTGCTGCAGCGGTTATTGGAGAACCGCCTGTTCGTGAAGGGGGAGAAGTGTGAGTTCCATGTTGACACCACCTCTTTCCTGGGCTATGTCATTGAGAAGGGGCGGGTGAGGGCGGATCCTGTCAAAGTCAAGGCCGTGTTGGAATGGCCAACACCCGCTGATCGCAAACAGCTGCAACGTTTCCTGGGTTTTGCCAACTTTTACAGACGCTTCATCAGGGATTACAGTCGGATCACCCTGCCATTAACCTCTCTTACCTCTCCGAAACCCCTTTCAGGTGGACGTCTGCCGCGGCTGAGGCCTTCCAGCTCCTGAAGGACCGTTTTACCACCGCCCCAGTCTTGCTCCAACCCGACCTGTCACAACCCTTCATCGTGGAGGTGGACGCCTCCGACGTGGGAGTAGGGGCCGTCCTCTCTCAACAGGCAGCAGGTAACCTTCAGCCGTGCGCCTTTTTCTCTCGTCGACTCTCCCCCGCCGAGAGCAACTATGACGTCGGGGACCGCGAGCTGTTGGCCATCAAGCTGGCACTCGAGGAGTGGAGACACTGGTTGGAGGGCGCTACACATCCATTTCTGGTGTGGACGGACCACAAAAATCTGGTTTATCTCCGATCGGCCAAGCGACTCAACCCCCGGCAAGCCAGGTGGGCCCTGTTCTTTACCCGATTCAATTTCACCATCTCTTACAGACCCGGGTCCCGGAACGTGAAACCAGACGCCCTCTCTCGTCAGTATGCCTCCCCGGACCACTTCTCCCAGACGGAGTACATACTCCCACCTTCCTGTGTCATAGGCTCTATCACCTGGGAGATCGAGTCGGCAATCCAGACGGCCCTCCGGACTGAACCGGACCCCGGTACCGGCCCTCCTAACCGCCTCTACGTGCCCTCCCAGGTTCGGGCCCAGGTTCTACAGTGGGGCCACACCGCTAGGTTTACCTGTCACCCAGGGGCTCACCGAACCGTCACCTTCCTCCAACGGTATTTCTGGTGGCCCTCGCTGATTAAGGATGTCCGGGAGTATGTGGCTGCTTGCAGTACCTGCGCTCAAAATAAGCCATCGACCTCCTCACCCGCTGGTCTCCTCCGGCCCCTGCCGACCCCCAAGCGGCCCTGGTCACATATTTCTCTGGACTTCATCACCGGCCTTCCTCCCTCTGAGGGTAAGACTGTCATCCTTACCATTGTGGACCGTTTTTCTAAAGCTGCTCATTTCATTGCACTCTCCAAGCTCCCCTCAGCCCTGGAAACATCCCAACTGCTTACTGATCATGTCTTCCGCCTGCACGGCATTCCTGAAGACATCGTATCCGATCGAGGGCCCCAATTCACGTCTCGAGTATGGAGGGAGTTTTGCAAGTCGCTCGGAGCCCAGGTGAGCCTGTCTTCAGGTTATCATCCTCAGACTAATGGTCAGACAGAGCGTACCAACCAAGAACTCGAGGCAGCGCTACGCTGTGTGGCCTCCACCAACCAGGCCACCTGGAGCTCCCATTTGGCGTGGATTGAATACGCCCACAACTCCCTCTCGTCCAGCGCCACCGGCATGTCACCTTTCGAGGCCTCCTTGGGTTTCCAACCTCCCCTCTTGCCCACCATCGAAAGGGATCTCCAGGTTCCTTCCGTCCGACACCACCTCCGCCGCTGTCGCCGTGTGTGGCGGGCGGCCCGGTTGGCCTTACAGCGCACCAAGGACCAAAACAAGCGAGTGGCAGACCGACATCGGACCCCGGCGCCAGCCTATCAACCTGGCCAGAAGGTATGGCTCTCAACCAGACACGTGCCTATTCGGGCTGAATCTAAGAAGCTCGCCCCTACATTCATTGGTCCATTTGAAATACACTCCCTTGTCAATCCTGTCTCGGTCCGGCTTAACCTCCCTCGCAACATGCGTATTCATAACGTCTTTCATGTGTCCCAAGTGAAACCTGTCTCTACCAGCCCTCTGTGCCCGCCGGCAGCCTCTCCTCCTCCGGTGCGCATCATCGACGGCCATCCGGCCTACACCATCAACCGCATCCTGGATGCGCGCCGCCGCGGCCGTGGTTATCAGTATTTGGTGGACTGGGAGGGCTATGGGCCGGAGGAGCGCTCCTGGGTGTCCCAAACGAACATGCTGGACAAACGCCTAGTGCAGGAGTACCGCCGGCGGCATCCAGACAAGTTCAGGTCGCCAGGAGGCTCCCGTTGAGGAGGGGGTACTGTCATGCCCTGTGAGGGCGGTCCTTCCATGGAGCTGCTCCACACCTGTTCTCCATTGAGGCAATCAGCACAGCCTTCTTAAGATGACAGCAGACCTCGACTCATTGCTGGATCATTGACAGAGTTACAGTCAGTGTCGGCTCAGTATCAGGCTAATGACTTACCTGTTCCAATTGTCTTTTCTAACTCCTCGTCTCTCACCTCAGGTCAGCTGTGGATTCCTGCCCGCGCTCCATCGCCGCCACCGTCTTGCCCCCCCGCTCCTGCGGACCCTTGGGACCACCGTCACTCGTATTCCTCGTCGGAGGCAGCCTCTCCTCTCCCTCAACGTCTCTCGCCACTGCTCACTTCCCTTCGCACATTCTATTGTGAATAAACCTGTTAACGCTCACCCTCCGTGTGTCTTTTCGTTCTGTGGACGTGACACTGTTGGTGAGAAAAAGTAATGTAAATAGTGTTTACGCACGACGGCACACACACTCTTACCTCCTGCTTAGTTTCACGCACGGAGGACGCACTGACTATGCAGGACGTTTATGGATTCATGTGGAAACACACCCCATAGCGCCATATACCCACGTGTCTGGAATTGTATTGGCTATACAGCTGTGGTTTTAGATTTTGGGTCAGAGTTGACATTTGGAGAACATTTGGGGCATGTCCAGAGTCACATGACGCTGTCTGCTTGTTATTGGCTCTCGAAAATCCATTTCATAACATGATTGGCCAAATGAGGTGTCAATCCAATTCGGAGGGTCTAGTCTGTCACATAAAACCATCGTAATGGCTGACTGTTACTGTGACTCTATGAGGCTTCAAATTCAGAAAGCACTACAAACAAACCGCGGGTGGGCCGCTGCCAGTTAGCAGTTTAAAGGAGGGTAGTTGAACCTCGGATCCAAGAGGAACAATGCGGTTTTCGTCCTGGTTACACTGCACGAAAAGAGGCATATCCGTCCCCGTATACTGACGCGGGCGCACCTAGTTATCGTCAGCTTTCGTCAGCATACGGGGCAGCGCATATTCGTTCGCCTGAGACGGATATGGACGTTTACGTACCACCAGAAGCAGCGGGGGGTAGAGGTACGGGGGGAGCCGGCAGGCGCGAGGTGTTAACGACTCCACTTTACATATGAAAAGCAGCTGCAAGCCGAAGCAGCGGCAAGAGACCCACGTGGCTTCTCAGTCATTGGATGATAAAAATGACATCACAGTTCAGTATTCACATGTGATTGGTTGGTAGATCTGTCCCCCCATTGGCCTTTATAAAGACAGGCCTGGGTAAGCCCCTCCCTAATAAATAATAACCCAGTAATAAAAATTATTTTTAATTATTATTTCTGTGATATACCTTGTATGTTATGTTGTATTCATGCCATGCTAATAACCTCAACTAAAAGGAATTCAATTAAGAGAAACAAATTGTGAGGCACAAGTTTGAATATTTTTTTTTGTTTTATTTATAAAGCAATATGCACATACACACATACACACACACACATCATATAATCTATATATATAAAGAAAACAAAAACATTATGACATATAATGCTTTGCTACTTCTGGGCCATGTGGTGGTGGCTTTCTCTCAGAGCATGGTCCAGCATACAAACACTTATGGTGCACAGTGTTGTATTTAGGGTGAGCTTCTAGTCTGTCTTGCAGTTTGGCTCAGAGGTCACTGAGCTCCTGGCTGGGGAAGCTTGGGGGTCTTAATCCAGCCCGACACGCCCTCTGAGACGCCATCCTCCTCATCCAACATGAGGTCAGTGGTGACACCGTCCCAGAAGGCAACCTCCTTCAATGCCAGGACACTCTCCTTCGCCTCCAGCAGCTGTTGACACAGAGCACACATTAAGTCATTATGAAATAATATGAAATATTGTGAAAAATCAGGAAACTACACTTAAAGTTTGAGTCTCTTGACTTTGAATGCACACATAGCAGATAAGACCCTGAATGCAAAAAAAAATTAATCAGCCCATCTTTGTCACCAAAAACAATGGTTATCTGACAAAGTACCAACTCCTGCATCCTGTGAATAAAAGACAAATGAACAAGTACTTTGAAAACATTTAACACTGATAAAAGTACTTCAGTGATTTTGGTCATTAACCCTTGAGGCACCTTTAAACTGATTATACATTTTTTATCTTTAGGTCCCAAAATGTTACAGCTGCTAAAACTATAAACATTCAGTGTTAATTATTTTCACCTTCACTGCATCACCTTTTTATTAAAAAGGTGATGCAGTGCAGTGGTGGGCCGTCAGGGCCTGCAAGGCCTTCTCTGCTGGCCTAAAAAATATCTGAATCACAGACTGGTGTTAATTATATCTTGTCCATCAATACTTGTTAAATTATTCGAAATGGTTTGTACGGTTCCTTTCACAGCTTTTCCTGTGGTCGCGCTGTTTCCAGACGTGTATTTTCATATTAAAGCATTTAACCAATCACATTTCAGCCATCATTTGTTGCCAGGGTCAAAGAAATCTGCCTGGAGGCCTTCATAATCAGTTCTGCGGGCCCTGTAGCACAAAAATATCGTCGATCAAACAGTTTGATCAACCAATCAGATTATGAGTTAGCAACACCGAGGCCCTCTAGCAGGCGTACGGTAACTGCAGCATATTCATACACTTTGATTGGATAGTCAGTGTACTAGCCAGAGCTAGCAAACTGCATCTGTAGGGAGCTACACAAGCAAAAATATAGTTGTGTTGATTTTATAGCTGTTTGTCAACCCACAATGGCTGAAGGAGGAGAAGAAATGAATTTGGTTGCAGATTTATTGTCAAAGCCATTTTCAAGACAGACTTTTCAAGAAAAGCTGGACATCATTAAGAAAGGTCGGGCAACTCCGAAGCTAGCAAGCCTGTCACAACCGGGAAAAGGAGTTGTCCACCACTTTCAGTCCACTAATTACGAGCGGTACCAATGGCTCACAGGCCCCGAGGAACACTGCAAATTGTATTGCTGGGAGTGCTTGTTGTTTGCCACTGATCGACATGGTGTTTGGAGCCACACTGGGTTTGTAAATTTGACTTGCCTAACCAAGGCAGCAACGAGACATTCGGGGACACCAGAGCGGATCAGCTGAGCGAGCAAGTGCCCAGGGAAGCGGAGCTCCACGACGTAAAGGTGAAGAATAATAGGGAAATCTTAAAGAGACTGTTAGATTGGCTTTTTTTTTGGGGGGGGGCAAGCAGGAACTTTCATTTCGGGGTCACGATGACTAAAATGTTTCTCTCTTAATAATAATTTTATGAGGTTGTTATCAATGCATTTTTATATGTGTCGCAGCTGTAGCGGCAGTAAAGGAGACTTGTGCACCTTGGGTTTGTTTCTTCGGTAAATGCTTTTATTCTGGCTACATGAGCTCTCAATCTGCGATGCAACAGCTCTTTCTACTGCATTTCTGCACAAAAGATGTTTTTATTGCCATAAAATAGTTATTGAGGGTGGAGTGATTCAGGCGGATCACTACTGAAGGCCTAGGTGTGAAATGCACGGCCGCCACTGCTTTTTATATACATTTTGGGTTGTTCAAAAGAAGCCAGATTTTATAGAAAGTTAAAAAAACAATAAGTAATATTTTCCAAAAATAAAACTGCATTTCCAAGCTAACTACACAAATACAGCAGACCAACAAAACAATCCAATACGTCTTACCGGCTTCCTTCTTGCACGACACCGGGCAGAATTTTTAATGGCTGTCGCTTTTTCCGGACCGTGAGGCTGACTGTAGCGGAAGTTCCGCGAACCGTCTGTAGGTTTTGGAAGAAGCTGGAAAACAATTTTGTACATTTTAAATAAACACAGTGTAAACACAGTGCATACATAAACAATATTCAGCCAAAAAAACACACACACAAACATACAACACCAATAGATACTTACACAATTATATCACTGTCCACGCATTAGAAACCCACTCGCGTTGTGAGGCGAACAGTCTGTGGAAAAAACGTGAAAATAAATAAGAGTAAAAACATTTTAAGTTCTTCTCTCCTCGACACATTGAATACTGCTGCTTTGTTTCTGATTCTTACCTCTGCAGAGGATCATTATTGGATTCAGAGTTGTGCAGGCCGCGAACTGCTTCCTATAAGATGAAATAAAAATAAGAAACCAAATCACAATACGTCTGTCAGCTTACTGTGACCATTCCTCCACTCTTAGTATTTTTGTTTTAGAAACGACCAAGTCTTACCGCAGTTTTCGGATCGTGCTGCCGTCTTTTCCTCGAGTCCTTCTGTAGGTGAGGCTTGTTAGAGCATCGAGTCTCTAAACAATAGACGCCATGTTGTCTTTCAGTCGCGCTCGTACAAACTTGAGTTAACTGAGTCGATAACCCACTCACTGCAGCCAGCAGTGTCTTCTCGTCTGCAGCGGAGCTGGTTGAAGCTGGCTGGTAGAGAGGCCCGCTTTCACCGGGAGCTTCTGGGGTGTTGAAATATAGACGACGTCCTCCATTGTCGTAACGGGAAAGCAGCGTAGACAAAAACCGCCATTCAGTTTGAACGGAAGAGAAGGAAGGCACTGATTGGTCCTACAGACCTTCAGCGTGATCCTGCACGGGATCTGTATTGTCCAATCACAGGCGAGGAAGCTGCCACACGGATTTCAATTCATTTCATTTCAAGTGAATTGAATTTTATTTATATAGCAGCAAATCACAACAAACAGTCACCTCAAGGTGCTTTGTATTGTGGGTAAAGACCCTACAATAATACAGAGAAAACCAAACAGTCAAAATGACCCCCTATGAGCTGGAAGATGTGTTGTTCACACATCAACTGTCTGTTTAAGCAGGACAACTGAGAAGGTGACTGTTGCATTAAAATTTTCCTTATTTTTTTTTTTTATTTACCTTTTACATTTACATTTTTCTCATGAAGGTTTTGCTGATATCTCTTATGTACATCCATGTATAGCAAAATAAAAGTTTATACATTTTCGTATTCCATCTGCCTTGGTAGTCTTTAATGTCATTAATGCATGTGAACATTCACTGAACGTTTATAGCAGCGTTCATGGGATGTTGTCTGAATGTTCAATGCTAGCTGGGAAGCCACTGCACAGGAGAGGATGATGGTGTGACAGACTTTTTGTTACAGTGAATTAGACTGAAAACTGAGTATGCTTTTCAATGAAAATAATGCTTGTAGTGTCACCAAAATCAAGTTATAACCTTTGTTTATCTCCCTCAGTCCACTAAAGTTCAGGGTTCACAAAAAACTCCATGACAAAGGCTCAAATACAGAAGCTCACAGACAGAAGCTCACAGCCTTATTGGAAAAAGGGACAAAAGCTGAAAACTTCCAAAAATATATTTCCAACTAGATAATTCAAATTTATAAATTAGAATGATTTCTTGTGAGATTAGTCTTGTTTGAATGTTTCGCTGTAGAAATAAAAATATGTTGGTTACAACTTGGGAGGGGTAGACCACTGGTGAGTATTGGTGACCCCTGGTGAGTAGTTGATTTGCATTTGTATGACTCACAGAAACCTCCTTTACATATGAGAGCCTGCCCTAGACCTGAGGAGAGGGGGGAGCTGAGGGAGCACTGACACAGAGAGTCCACGGCAGTTTCCCTACAGTTTATTGTTCTGACCAAAGCCTCCTGCTGAGAGCCCTAAAACTCAAGGCGCGCATCAATATTACATACAAGAAACTGTCGAAAAACCCACTTTTCATGCAGTGTTAGTGGAATGCTGGACCAACTCTTTATCCTCTCAAGGAAATTCGAGTGTGTGTGGGAGTTTGCCCAACCTGTCTACATGTGCTTTGTGGACTTGGAGAAGGCATTCGACCGTGTCCCTCAGGGTATCCTGTGGGAGGTCCTGCGGGAGTATGGGGTGTCTGGCCCATTGTTGCGTGTCATTCAGTCTCTTTACAATTACAGTGAGAGCTTGGTCCATATAGCCGGTAATAAGTCGGACTCGTTTCCTGTGGGTGTTTGACTCTATCAGGGCTGCCCTTTGTCACCGACTCTGTTCATAATTTTTATGGACAGAATTTCTAGGTGTAGCCATGTAGCAGAAGGTTTCCGCTTTGATGGCCTCAGAATCTCACCTCTGCTATTTGCAGATGATCTGGTCCTGTTGGCTTCATTAGGTGGTGGCCTCCAGCTCACAGTGGAATGGTTCACAGCCGAGTGTGAAGCGGCTGGCATAAGAATCAGCACCTCTAAGTCTGAGGCCATGGCCCTCAGCTGGAAAAGGGTGGAGTGCCCACTCCACCTCAGGGATGAATTGCTGCCCCAGATGGAGGAGTTTAAGTATCTCGGAGTCTTGTTTGCGAGTAACAAGAAGGGAACGGGAGATCGACAGAGAGATTGGGGCTGTGTCTGTAGTAATGTAGACGCTGCACTGGTCTGTCGTGGTGAAGAGGGAGCTGAGCGTAAAAGTGAAGCTGTCGATTCAGCAGTTGATCTACATCCTTTACCCTCACCTATGGTCATGAGCTTTGGGCAGTGATTGAAAAAATAAGATTGCGAATACAAGCAGTAGGAATTAGCTTCCTCCAAAGGGTGGCTGGCCTCTCCCTTAGAGATAGAGTGAGAGGTGCAGCCATTTGGGAGGGCTTAGAGTAGTGCCACTGCTCTTCCACATCGAAAGGAGCCAGTTGAGGTGGCTCAGGCGTCTGGCTGGGCGCCTCCTGGGTGAGGTGTTCCAGGCATGTCCTACCAGGATGAGGCCCTTGGCAGACCCAGGACACACTGGAGAGATTATTTCTTTCGGCTGGGAAAGTCTCAGGGTCCCTCCGGATGAGCTGGAGGAGGTACCTGGAGAGAGGGAGGTCTGGGCTTCTCTGGGTCTTTGGTCAATTAATAAGCTGGAGGGGAAGATTGCTGCTAATCCTCCTCCTCGACCTGTTCTTCGAGCATTCTGACAGTTAGCGTGACTCAGGGGTGTTCATTAAACTAACATATTCATCCTGCTGTAACCAGGTTTCTGTAAGGCAGAATAAATCAATATGTTGATCAGTTATTAAATCATTTATTAATAGGGACTTAGAATAGAGAGACCTAATGTTTAATAATCCACATTTAACTCTTTGGTGTAGTAGATGATCCTATATTGTTCTTTCTTTGTGACTGTTTTCTTGAATAATCAGGCCCCATCTTATCTCAAAGACCTCATAGTCCCATATCACCCCAACAGAGCACTTCGCTCTCAGACTGCTGGCTTACTTGTGGTTCCTAGGATACTTAAGAGTAGTATGGGAGGCAGAGCCTTCAGCTTTCAGGCCCCTCTTCTGTGGAAGCAGCTTCCAGCTTGGATTCGGGAGACAGGCACCCTCTCTATTTTTAAGATTAGGCTTAAAACTTTCCTTTTTGATCAAGCCTATAGTTAGGGCTGGATCAGGTGACCCTGAACCATCCCTTAGTTATGCTGCTATAGGCCTAGGCTGCTGGGGGGTTCACATAATGCACTGTTTCTTTTCATTCACCTTATTTACTTTGTTTATACTCCACTCTGCATTTAATCATTAATTGTTACTAATCTCTGGCTCTCTTCCACAGCATGTCTTTTCTCTCCCCTCAGCCCAACCAGTCGTGGCAGATGACTGCCCCTCCCTGAGCCTGGTTCTGCTGGAGGTTTCTTCCTGTTAAAAGGGAGTTTTTCCTTTCCACTGTCACCAAGTGCTTGCTCATAGGGGGCCGTTTTGACTGTTGGGTTTTCTCTGTATTATTGTAGGGTCTTTACCCACAATACAAAGCGCCTTGAGGCGACTGTTTGTTGTGATTTGGTGCTATATAAATAAATTGAATTGAACTTTTTTCTGCTTAAGTTGTTTTTTGCTAGTTTTTGGTTTGTCTTTTTGATGGTCAGGGAGCAGGCACCATCTCTATGGGGATGGGGTTTTGGGGGGTTGGTAGAAAGAGAAAAGCTGCAGAAAAAAGTGCAAGACTGCAACTATGCTTTCTGGTCTCAACCCTGGATAGTCACTTTTTTGGGAGTTTAAATAAATTCGGCCAGATTTTCAGAAATGAGTGCTGCTCCTGATCTCATTAGGAGAGGTGGAAATTCAGCCAGAATTTCCTTGCCCCAAGGAGTTCACAGGAATAATAATAATAATAATAATGATAATAATAGTAACTTTTAGTACTACTGTATTAGACCCCCATTCCCACAAGGGTCAAAGACATCCAACCATTAATAAATGCTTCAATCTCAAATATGATCAATCTATTTTCAATCTATCTTTATTAATTGGCTACGTACCACAGACTTTAAAAGCCATCACTTGACCCACCTGTCCTAGCTAATTTTAGGGCAATCTCCAACCTTCCTTTTCTTTCAAAAATTTGTGAAAGAGTAGTTGTAAAACAGCTAACTGATCATCTGCAGAAGAACAGTTTATTTGAAGTTTCAATCTGGTTTCAGAATTCATTACAGTACAGAAACAGCATTAGTCAAGGTTACAAATGATCTTCTTATAGCCTCTGACAGTGGACTTATCTCTGTTCTTGCCCTGAAAGACCTCAAGTACAGCTTTCAATACTGTTGACCATAACATTTTATTACAGAGTTTAGTGCATGCCATAGGTATTAAAGGTACTGTACTGCAGTGATTTCAATCATATTTATCTAATAGACTGCAATTTGTTAATGTAAATAGGGAGTCTTCATCCCTTCCACCCCATTGGCCATACCACAGTACGATTGACCTTCCTGGTGCTCAATTACCCACCAGCTTTCTCTACAGTGTCTCAAAAGGGAAGCAATAAAAAAATACCTTTCACTAAAAGTAGAGATTACAGATTGGCAGCAGGGTTTGCTTTTTTTGTTGAAAAGAGAGGCAAAAATCTCCACCCTTGCATTGACTGATCAATCAAATAACAGTAAAGTATAAGTACCCATTGCCATTGTTGTCCTCTGTATTTGAGCTTTTAGAGTGAGCTACAATCTTCACAATCATAATCTGGATCTCAAAATGCTTGCCATCTTGTCTGAATCTGGGAAGGAGACAAATGGAAGACTGCCTTTAAAATACAAGTACTTGGTAATGTCCTTGTAGGTGAATCTTGCCTTGGAGGAGTAGAAGCACTGGCCAGAGGAAGCTAAACAACCATCCATCTCATATGATCCAGGCTCCTGGAACACCAAGACAGATGCCCTTTTCTGCAACTTTTCAGTCTTGGGCTCCCCAGCAGAAAGTGAAGCCATTCTCCCAGGTTTCCTGTGTTGCAGGGTCACTAACCTGGGAGATTGAATGTGCTGGTGCACACTACACAATAGAACAAGCCAGATCCAGAGGGTGGCCACGGTAATCATCTTTTTGTGCCATTCTCTGTCAGATCTCAGGTACTGCACTGGGCACACACAACGAAATTCATTGGTCACGCTGGGGTCCACATAATTATAACTGGTCAAAGATGTATGGGGGTATGTGGGAGCGTGTTCTATCTGTGCACAGAATAAGACAGCCAGCTCATCTCCAGTTGGATTCCTGAGACCCTTACTTGGTCCCACATTTTCCTGGATATTGTAATACCACCATACTTATCATCATTAACCATTTCTCTAAAGCAGCCCACCTCATCATTCTTTCCAAGTTCCCCATGGCTCTGGAGTTGGCACAGGTTCACACTGAACATATCTTTTGGCTCCATGACATTGCCCAGGACATTGTAATGGACCAAGGCCCACAATTTATGTTTTGTATTTGGAAAGAATTTTGCACCTAAGTTGGTGTTCATGTTAGTTTGTCATCTGGCTTGGATTTTACTGATTCTGACTAAAATCCAATAGCACTAGAGTTTTGTCCACAAAGATCTGCTGATCTTTTATGAATGTTTGTGTCACTATTAAATGACTAAAGAAATTATATCCTTGTGTTCTTCATATTCTTCATATTTGAATTTAAATGTTTGGTTTGAGCTCTATGGGTCTATCTTTCTATGCAACACAGTTTTTAAAGACATTCTTATCTCTTCAGATCAGACTTGAGACATATTTACACCACTGAAAGCCTCTGTTCAACACAATGTTTTTGTCACGACACAGCACCCACAGTGAAATGAGATATGGATCTTAAATTGAAATTGTGTTTTTCATTAAGGCTCCACTTGGCACAGATGGAGCAGGGTTAAAGGAGCAAATGTTACTTTTTCTTTCCACTGCATTCCTTTTTTCCTCCTAACACTCTTCATTAAAGCTTTATTGTTTGCAAGATGAAATTGTTGTATTTGAGCGCTGTGGAATAACTGCTCTGAGGGGACTCCACCAGCCACTCACAATAAATGAGATGTGGCATGTCAATCTGTGGTTAGAGGCTCAGGTCATGATAAATACCCTCATACATAAATTACCTAGTTAATACACAGCTAATCATTCAGACACAGGGCACCACCCTCTGATGTGTATTTGTGGTTCCATTGCATAAATAGGACTGACATCCACAATCAGATATTTATATAATCCAGGTGTGTGCATGTGTGCACCTATTATAGAAACTATAATTGTGCTCCAAGTTTGTGAAGTGATCCAGTGACCACTGTGGACATCCATTGCACTTATTTACTCAAATGTGCTGTTGGTGTGTTTAGGACCAGTGCAGTTATTATATTATCTTATTACAGATCCTCCAAAAAATTTGTGCTTCAGTGTCAGCAAGTGTAATTCTAGCATTTGTTAGGTTTTTATTACCACTAAATTAGCAGGTGTGTGTGTGTGTAATGTACCATGCAGTTTATGGCTGCAGCTTGCTAACTAGGCCTGCTAGCATTAAAAAAAAAGTATAAATACCCACTGTTACTGTCTTCAAAAAACAAAAATGAGAGGGGTCAGGCGTTTCTGCTGAGCTCCCGCTCCCACACAATATTAGTCAACATACTCAGAGAATAAGGTGTCTTTCTGTGCTTAACATACAAATGCAGTATTTATTGATCTAGTGGCAAAAAGAAAAGTGACCTCTTTGACAAATAACAATTTCAAAGCAGGTCAAAATTCAGTCACTCAGGAGGTAGAGCAGGTCACCTACTAATTGGAAGGCTGGCGATTCGATTCTTGGCTGCTCAAGGCTGCATGCCAAAACAAAATTAAGCGCTTGCTTAAATTGCGTTGGAGTATTCCCTCCTGCTCTCTGACGGGGACGGTCGCATTCTATCTCTCTCTATCTCATTCTATCTCTCTCATGCCTTCCTGCCCTCCCTATATCTCCTGCTTGCTGCTTGCCGTAAGAGCGTCTCTTACACACTGACCGAATAAGATTAAGAAGCACCATGGATCTGGCAAACTGGGCCCTAAACACCAGTGATCAAATTTTCTCCACTATGAGATCGGGGAAAGATCCGAGTGAAACAAACCCGGTCAGCTACGTCATCGATTCTTGGAGCTCGTGGAGACCTGTGTGCCTCTCAGCTCTAGAGGTTGAGGACGTGGAAGACGTCTACATATTCGGCTATTTGGTAACGAGATCTCTTCTGTTTGGGCTTGGAGGATACCTGATTTACCAGGAAATTAAGAAAATCTGGGCAGCAGTTCGACATTTACAGAGGCTGCACAACCAGATGGATGGGCTGTGCAGAGCTGTACAGACTCAGACTTAAAGCCTGTTGGACCTGAGCCGCAAGTTGGATAAGTAGTCCAGCTGAGAACATGCTCGCAGGCAAAAGGGATTAGATCTGGAGATAAAGTACGTTTTTTTGGACCACCTTAGCAAAGTTGATTTTTTTTAACCTAACGACCCCATGATGTGTGTTTGTTTCCTTTTTCTGGGGACTGATTGTACCGGCGGTGCCAGTAGTGGCAGTGGCTGCGGACACCCATCTCCCTATGTTAGTCTTGTCTGTTCTTCTCTGGATGGTTGTGCTGAATGCAATTTCGTTATATTATGACGGAATGACGTTATATAATTCATTGTATAATGATTCATTTTGTTGTATGCATAATAACAATAAAGTTCTATTCTGTTCTATTCTATTCTATTAATGTGTATGATTGTTAGACAATGAACGCACTTAGCTTAGTTACATATGGAAGAGCTTGTATGAATGGGTGTGAACTGGTGAATGTAAACATGTTATATAAGTGCTTTGAGTGCTCAGATAGAGTAGAAAAGCTCTATATAAGAACTAGTCCATTTAATGTTAGCAAATCAACAGACTCTTCATTGCCAAGTAAGGAGCAGCCAGAAATTATGGACACAACGGCTCTGATTCACGAATTAACTCGGAACTTCAGCGACATTGTGGAAGGAACGCTCTCCAAGATTTCAAAATGCATCACCGCAGAGGAACAAAGAGTCTTGAATGTCAAGGACTTTATGGTTGGCCTTTAAAACAGACAACATGCACTACCCAGTTATCCTCAGCATAAACCACAATGGCACAGAGCACCAGTTCCAAACACGGAGTGATGCAGAAGACTTTCTTCATACACCTGAATAGAGACATTAGACCACACTGGACTGTGATTTTTGATCCCTGCCAGATTTCATGGCCACGCTTCACTAAGGACTGAGTAAGTTTCATTCAGTGTACTACTTAATAGAGAAATCAGGTTCAACTAGTTTGTAAAACAACGTAAAGGAAAAACACATAACAGTTTTTGCGGGAAGTTCTATTCTCCACACAGGATATATCAGAATAAAAGTGCTCACCAAAATAAAACCTTAGTGGCTAACAGGAGAATTGAGAAAAGAACTTAACACCCCCCTTGGTCTCATCATTGTAACCCAGATACTTAATTTCCAAAGAACCACATTTTGAATTTAACAAGTTTTGCTTTGGTTGCAGCTTTTGTCAGTATGTCAGCAGCCATGTTTTCTGTTGGGCAATAGACAACATCTATTTTACCCTGGCTGAATGCTTCACGGATGAAAAGGTACTTTACATCAATGTGTTTAGATCTTTGTCTGCTCACTGGGTTTTTACTCAGTGCAACGGCTCCCTCACTGTCTCCATGAATCACTGTGCATGTGTACCCTCTTTTATCCATATCATTTAACAGCTGAGTTAGATACATGCTTTCCTGAGTAGTGCTTGCTAAACCAATGTATTCAGCTTCACAAGTTGACAAAGTCACTGTTGGTTGTTTCTTTGATTTCCACAAAATTGCTGGACCTTGTTTAGTAAGGCTGAAACAATACCCTGTAGTGCTATCTGTCTTCCACTGAAGATCACTGAATGTCACTTGTCCCTTTCAGATATCTCGGTACATGTTTAGCAGCCACCAAGTTTTCTGCTTTTGGCTTTGCCAGTGTTTGTGAGAGTCTGCTCACAATCCAACTGATACCTAGTCTGGTGTAAGTCATGGCATAAATAAGGCTGCCTACTATCTCACAATACTCTTTTGAGTTGACAACCTTCTCTGTGTCCTCCTGCTCATTTTTAAGGTCATCCAGTTTTTGCTCACATGGTGACCTGGCTTTACACTCAGACATCTTAAACCTTTCAAGCATTTTTAGGATGTATTCTTTCTGACTCATTTTGATTTCTCCTTCTTTCTGTTCAAAGTGTATGCCCAGAAAACATGATATTTTTCCCATATCTTTCATGTTGAACTTGGACTTCATGGCTTCCTTAAAATTGTCAAGTAGGTCATTATTGCTGGCTGTTATGATCCACCCAAATGAGTACAATAATGATATCATCTTTGATCTGCTTTCGATACACACAGTGGTCAGACAGGTTTCGCACGAAGTTATCTTGTTCAAGGTGATCATTTAGAAGCTTGTACCAGTTTCTCCCAGACTGTTTTAAACCATAGAGGGATTTCTTTAATTTGTACTCTAACTTCCCCCCATTTCTGATGTTTCTTCAAATCCTTCTGGTTGCTCCAAGAAAAATTTCTTCATCTATTGGAGCGTGTAGATATGCTCTCTTAACATCCATTTCATGAATGGTAAGATTGTTTAGCAATGCTACGCATCAGCGCCCATACAGATGTAATGTTTGCTGTTGGGACAAAAGTCTCATAATAGTCTATCTTCTGTTTGGCTGTAGCCCTATTGCTATGTATCTGGCCATAAAGATTTGTCCCTTTTCTGTGTTTTCTTTGAGTGCATACACCCACTTTGCTCCTACTGTGTTTTTACCTTCTGGTAGAAGGTTCAGTTCAAAAGTGTCATTTTCTTTAAGCGAGCTGATCTCTTCTCTCATGGCCTGTTCACATCTGTGTGCATCGGGTGACATCTTGGCTTCACTATAAGTTTGGGGGATTCCCCACACTGCCTTGTAGCAACAGTCTACAGTGGTTTGAGTTACATCATTATTTTCAAAATCTGGTAGATAGTCCTTCAAGTGTTTTGGAGGTTTCCTTTCTCTTCATGGGTAATGATTCTGATTTTGTTCACTTTTTGCATCTGTACTTTGTCCGTCTTGTGCTATAATTTCTATATTTTTCTCATCTTGTAGCTCTTCTGTAACACCTGTGTTTACACTTTCATCGTTCTCACACTGAGATTGGTTTTCTGCATAAGTCTGACTCTGCTGTACATTTGTGCCATTTTTGTCACTGGGATTTCTTTTGTCATATCCCTGGATTTCTGTGTCACACTCATCTGTCTGTGTCTGTTGTTCAACACTGTTCCTTTTAATGAACCTCACCAGTCTGTGTTTTGACACTTTTTTCTGTTTGTGGATTATAGACCAGATATGCTGGGCTGTTCCTACTGTACCCTACAAATATTCCTTTCTCACATCTGGGATCCAGTTTCTTTTGATCATGTTTGTATGCATAACACTCTGATCCAAACACCCACATTTTTGAGAGATCTGGCTTTCTTCTATTAGCATGAAGTATGGTGTGTTTTTAGTTCTGTTGTTGTAACATCTGTTACGAATGTGAGCAGCATTATGAACAGCATAAATGGTAAATGGACTAGTTCTTATATAGCGCTTTTCTACTCAGTATGAGCACTCAAAGCACTTATACAACATAAGAGCACAATACTTTTGGTAACCTCTTTTCTAGTAATAGACACCTTCCCATTTCAAAAAGGGTTCTCCATTGCCGTTCAGCAGTGCCATTTTGGTGAGGAGAATAAGGGGATGATGTCTCTTGTCTTATCCCTTTGTCCCTTTAGCAGTGACTGAAAAGCACTGCTCGTGTATTCTGTGCCATTATCTGACCTGATGCATTTTACCTCACTGTATGGTGCACTGTCTGCTAGGAACTTCTCTGTTGCTAAAGTTGCCTCACCTTTGTTTTTAAGGAAGAAAACTGACACAGCACCTGAGAAATCATCTGTGAATGAAATGGCATATTTATGTCCCTCTAAGCCAGTAGGCTCAATAGGGCCTGCTAAATCAGTGTGAACCAACTCTAGGGGCATCTTAGCCTTTGCATCTGGTTTCTTGTTTCTACTGTTGGTAAACTTTCCCTCTGTGCAGACATTACACTATCATTGAGTTACCTGTGATTTTCCTGCCCTAAACCACATCTGGCACTTTTAGTACATCATCTACATTGCAGTGTCCCAATATTTCATGCCATGTCTTGACATCGTAGGCTGCATTCACTTTGTCACCTGACATGTCATTTACCTGACCTTCAGTGTACTGCTTGTAGTTTGCCATTTTCAGGTAGTAGAGTCTCTCATGTGGAAGTGTGTCCCATTTTTTGCTATGAGTTTATTTTGTCTCACTCTGAAGGTTACTGTGGCCCACATTTTTGAGAGATCTGGCTTTCTTCTATTAGCATGAAATATGGTGTGTTTTTAGTTCTGTCGTTGTAACATCTGTTACGAATGTGAGCAGCATTTTGAACTGGTAAATGGACTAGTTCAGTCGTGGCTGCCCTCACTGAGAATATACTCTGTGGGTAAGTTGGGATGAGCAGGGCTCCTCTCAGTGTGACCACGACGTCTCTCCCCTCTGAATCCTTTAAAAGCACCTCTGCATCTCCTTGCTTTAGTGCCACGTTGTTCATCCTGCTTCCATCTGCTAGCTCCATGTAGTGTTCATCCAGGTCAAAAGTATCATCAAATCTCACAAACTTGTTTTCCTCTCTGATGATGTGAGATGTGGTTCCACAGTCTACCATTATTCTATTTTCTTTAAAGTTATCTGGTAGAAAACACTGAGTGACTTTTAATACAAATGTCTCTTCTTTCTCTTTGTTTTCTCATCTCTCTGAAGTTTGTTTTGCATCATCTTTGTGCTTGATTTTGCTCCTGCCTGTCTCATCGCTGTGTGTTGCACACCTGTGGTAGCTGCACCACTTTGGTACTCCCTTCTGTCGGCAGTCTCTCGCAATGTGGCCGTGGTTACCACAGCTGTAACACGTCACCAACGTCATGTCCACTTTCATCACGTTGTCTGATTTTGGTTTAATGTCGAATTTTTCTGTCTCTTCATAGCTTCGGAGTTTGCTTTTGAACACTGTAAACATTAACTCCTTGCTGCTCTGCATCGTGTGGATGACGAAAGGTTTGTATGACTCCAGGAGGCCCATCAGAATCATAGCTATTGCCAGTCCATCACTTATTACTTCTTTGGCGTTTCTCAAGGCAGTTACTGCTTTTTCAGCGCGTATGATATAGTCTGTCACAGTCTCGTCTGGCTTCTTTCTGAGGGACGTTAGCTCTGTGTACAGGGTGATGATTCTTGGCTTACCCTGACTGGCGTAATGGCTGCGTAGAATTTTTAGCGCCTTTTTGCCATCATCCGCAGCGTCTCTCATCACTAATGACAGGCTTTTGTCATCAAGAAACTGAATTAGTTCCGCGTAACATTCTGCATTCTTTCTTGGATCTGGATTACTAGTAGAGAGGATTGTGTCCTTTAATCCTATTATTCTCATGTGGCCGAGGAACTTTACCTCCCAAAGTTCGTAGTTGTTTTCATCGCCATCAAAAGTTAACCTCTGCCATCTTCCTTCTGTGTTGCGCCTGGGCCCATAACCTGTTGGGTTTACTGCAGCTTCTTCCATGTCGTAAATGATCACACACTTTTTAGTCTCTTGACTCCTTTATTCTTAACTTCATCACAGCTCTGGAAATGTGCTCAGGAGCCATGGTTGTAAACGTTTTCACTGCGTACACTTTTTATCACTGCCGTAAAAGGCGGATCACAACAAGGTCGTAAAACAAAGTAAAGGAAAAACACATCACAGTTTTTGCGGAAGTTCTATTGTCCACACAGGATATATCAAAATAAAAGTGCTCACCAAAATAAACCTTAGTGTCTAACAGGAGAATTGAGAACAGAACTTAACAATTACCTATATACTAGAGGTACTGTATTTCTATGTTTATCCTAAACTAAAATAATGACCTGCTTATTAATGATCTTAGGATGTGAGAGCAGGGGTGACATATGGAAGGCATTTTGGGGTGGCTGTATCTCAGGAGGTAGAACAGGTCACCTACTAATCGGAAGGTCAGCTGTTCGATTCCTGGCTACTCCAGGCTGTATTCCAATGTATCCTTGGGCAAGATACTTAACCCCAAGTTGCACTCCGATGCAAGCGTTGGAGTATGAATGCTTGTGAATGTTAGATAATAAAAAGCACTTAGCTTAGTTAATCATGGAAGTGCTTATATGAATGGGTGTTGTATAAGCCCTTTGAGTGCTCAGAGTAGAAAAGCGCTACATAACAACTAGTCCATTTACCATTTACCATTTTGGTTCTCCAGAAGTGATGACTGCCTTGGACAGCACACAACCATCCTTTGGGTTGTTTTTTCGTTTTCTTTTTTTTTTTCTCAGACTTAAGCTATCTTCATATTTGCATTATTTTCTGAACATGGAAAAGTTTCTTGTTCTTCCATCTCTTGGAGATGGGCTTATTTATGTCAGCACAGCTTTTTTGAAGTACAATTGTGAATTGCACTGTTCTTTTTTGGGGCCATACCTGGTCTTTATTACTGGTAACCTAAGAGGTAATTTATTTTATAAGTAACACAAAAATCACTACGCGTAAAATACTCTCCATGGTCAAAAAGTATAAGACACAAGTTACATTACTGTAAGAGACACATTTCACTGATCTGGAACACTTAAAATTAGAGTGTGATTGGGTTGGCCAAATATACTTTACTTCATTTTACCATTCTTATTATTATTTATACTATCTATACTATTATACTGTTCTTCATTTAACTTAGGGGAGGATATATACTCATCCATAAACATTTGGCATTTACACTAAACAAAGTCATACAGGATAAGGAGGGAAGGTTCGTAGTCATTATGGTATACAGCACTTTGAAACATATAGATTTCTATATGTAAAATAATAAAGGATTTCTATCAGGAACTTTACTCATCAGAATGCCAAAACACATCAGAGCACAGGAAGAAATTCCTAGATGGAATACACCTTCCCACACTAGCTGCAGAATGTAGAAATGATTCGTGTAAACCAATTACTCCACAGGAAGTCCTGGAGACAATAAAATCTTTACAAAGTGGGGAAGCTCCCAGCCCTGATGGGTTTGGCCCTGAATTTTATAGAAGGATGGCAAAATTGGTGGTGGATCCTTTGAATAATATGTTTGTTGAAGTTTTTGAAAGGGGTGTGCTCCCACCAACTTTAAATCAGGCCCACATTTCTCTGATCTTAAAGAAAGATAAGCCCTCTGATCACTGCACATCTTACAGACCAATAAGCTTGCTTGGGGTGGATTGCAAGATACTGTCAAAGCTCCTGACTTCAAGATTGGAGGAGGTGCTGCCTGTCTTAGTTAGGCCAGATAAAACAGGCTTCATCAGAAACAGATATTCTCACTCCAATGTCCGCAGGCTCCTGAATGTTATTCAGTTTGCACACAGTACAAAGACAAAGGTCCTTGCAGTATCTTTAGATGCTGAAAAAGCCATTGATGGGGTAGAATGGTAGTTTCCTTTTGATGTTCTCAACAGGTTTGACTTGGGCTCAGTTTTGATTGAGTGGGTCGAACTCTTATACAGATCTCCCGCTGCTAGAGTTCTGGTAAATGGCTCAGAATCTAATGTTTCCCCATTGAGCAGAGGTACACGTCAAGGCTGTCCCCTCTCATCATTACTATTTATTACTATTTACACCTACAATCGAACCACTAGCCGAGGTTATTAGGAGCCACCAGGGATTGTCTGGTGTCACACTGAGAGATGACCCCCCCCCCCCCCCCCCCCCCCCCCAAGCACTTATTACCGCTTTGGCCAATTGCTCAACAAAAAACATTGCTTCTAAATGGGAGCAGGAATTAGGTCTTAAATTTGGGGAAGATTATTGGGACAAAGTAGTTGACCAGATTCGTACTTCATCATCATGTGCAAAACTTTCTCTTATTCAGTATGAGACAGAATACAGACTTCATCAAAATCAAGATTATCAAAATATATCCCAGCATTTCTGATCTGTGTGAGAGATGCAATACCTCCCCTTGTGATTTAACCCATAGGTTTTTCTGCTGCCCATTACTTGAATCATACTGGTTTCTTTATTTTGATGTGCTTTCTAATGTTTTGAATGTTACACTAAAACCCTGCCCACTAGTGGTGATTTGTGGTGTTCCTGATGGAGCACAATGGAGAATTTTACTGTCCTGGAAAGCTCTTCACCCCCTCTGTGGCACACTCTGGCTGAAGGATGTCATGTCTTTTTCAAAACTAGAAAAAAATCAAGTTTAGGCTCAGAGGGAATGCTGAGTTTTTGGGGTTTTTTTTCAGATATAGCAAGATTTTATCAACTACTTTAATTCCTTGAAGACAATTACACCAGACTAAATATAAGTATCATGTTTTGGTTTTTTGTTTGTTTATTTTTCGTTTGTTTTGTTTTTGTTTTGCCACATTTCTGTTTGGGATTAGGATTGTTATAAGTTGTTTCAAACTGCTGGCTTGAATTGGGCTGACGTATTTTTTTTTAGATACAACTTGTATCTGTCGAGCCTAATATGTTAAATTGTATGCGAAAATTCATAAATAAAGACAATAAAAAAGAAATAAATAGGTATATTCAAGGAATGGCACTCAAAGAAGTTAAGACTTGTGGCCGATTTATTCAAAGATGGCAATTTTATGTCACTCACGCAACTTCAGACAAAATACAGAATATCAAATAGCCACTTTTTTGGTTTTCTACAGGTGAGACACTTTGTAAAATCAAATCTTCTATTTCCAACAGATCTACCAATCGAAGGCCCACTTGACAACTTTCTTCTCAAATTTAATTCAACTGCCCATAATAGCAGGAAATTCATCGCCCTGTTCTATGCTGAATTACATTCTGTTAGTTCTACTGCTGCCAACAGGAATATAGAATTGTGGAGCAAAGCCTGAACTTGATGTCAGTGTATGGTCAAGGGTTTTCCGATCTGTTAAAAATATGAGTACTTGTAACAGCCTCAGAGACAGCCAGTACAGAATACTACATAGACTGCAGTGCACTCCTTACTTTCTAAATAGAATCAGCCCCCAAATTTCTCCCTTTTGTGTGAAATGTAAAAAAGAGGTGGCAACCTACTTCCACTGCACCTGGCAGTGCTTAACATCCAGGTATTGGAACCATGCTGTATTGCACTGTGAGAACTGTATGCTGTCTGTTTCCATAATCTTTAAATGATAACATTAATGTGAGAGGACTCACACAGAAATAGAAATATCACTTGATTTTGTGGTTTTCCTTTGCTCTGGGCATCATTTTAGCATGTTTTTGTATTGGCTGATGGCAACAATCAAATCACTGGACATTTGATGTCAAAGTTCCAGGAAGGAATCTATATAAAAATCAAGAAATTTACCTGATTTGGCCTTCTATTGTCTTCTCACACACCTCTGAACCACTTTCAGTGTTATCACTAAGTGGAAGCCTTAGTATGCCCACTTGCACTTGTGCCTTTGTGATATGTCCAGGGGTGAAAGTAAGCCGGTACGGTCCAGTACTGCGTACCACTAAAAGATTCTGCGGTACTAGCAAAAGTTGGAGCGGCTGTCTGCTGTAAAGCCATCATTCAGAACTGGTCACGGCTGTGGGTCAGAATAAATCTGCTAGCAATAAGCAGTCTAAAACAGGACGTTATCAGTTAATAAATTGCTTTTTTTTCTCGTTTCAAATTGTTTCTGAGCTGTTCGTGCTATGCTGGCACCTCAAATCTCTAGCTTCTCTCCCCTCAGAGATCGAGGACAGCCACGTCCTGTAAGCGGAATCGATGCAGTGCATTTATAGGGCAGGCTAGACCCTCCTATTTTGATTGACACCTCATTCGGCCAATCATGTAATTGGCTGCACCAAACTCAAACCAAAAAGCTGCGTGACACCCCTTGGTTATTATTGGCTCTGGAAAACCCATTTCTTAATATGATTGGCCGAATGAGGTGTCAATGAAAATGGGAGGGTCTAGCCTTTCATATAAAATGCACTGGACAGGACACGGCCAGTTAACGGGCAACTACAGGAGTTTTCCTGAGCCAATAATAACCAGAGGGCATAGGTTTTTTCAGGTGATTTTGGTTCGGCAGTGTTTTTGAGCTGTGCTGTGTTGTTGAAATTGAGCAAAATAACATGAAACACAATTAGCTAATCTCTATTTGCTTTTAATTGAGATAGTTTGTAACAAGCAGACCGACATTAAATGTAGCGGTGAACGTTTTAACCTGTTAACTGGCCGAACCAAAATCCCCTGAAAAAACCTATACCCTCTGGTTATTACCGGCGCAGAATCTTTTAGTGGTACGTAGTACCAGACTGTACCGGCTTACTTTCACCCCTGTATATACACATATATATATACATATATATGTGTGTGTGTGTGTGTGTGTGCTTGTCATAGTACCGGCAAGAATTTAACACTATTTTCACCCTTATGTGATATGTCCAGTGTATCAAAACAGCAATCCTCTAACTTAACAGTAGTTGCAATTTTTTTAAAAAGTGTCATGGAGAGCCACATTTGGCTGGTAGACAACAAAGACTGTGTAGGTCTTGCCAAAAATCTCCTGCAATTAAAATGCTTGCTTGTAACATCAGTGGCGCAAAGAGTGGGTATGTAGTATATGCAATGCATAGGGGAGCCGCACAGGGGCCAAAGCGATGAGGGTGCATTGTGTGTGTGTGTTTGCGTGTGTGTGTGAGTTTGGGGGGGGGCTAAAAATGTGTCTACATACATCTCAGAAAGTACATAACTGCTCTTGCTTCTCTACTAAGGTAAAGATATACAGCTCACATGATTCAAATCCTTCTTATGAAATGCAAGTCAGTTGGAAACAGAAGTTGATGTTGCTCAATTCGCAAGTTTGAGGTCACTGGGAGTGAAGGACACTTGGTCAAAATGGATTTTCAATTCGCAAGCTAAAAGAAGCATCTGTGCTGGAAGTTCTCTGGACATCTGATCTGAACAGGACATCAGTCAAATTTATATCAGGTAGTGTTTTTGATTTTGGGGGTTTATTTCTAGAACTTTATGACCACACTAGAATCAAACAGCATATGTACAAACTGGGAAAACATAGTGGTTCAGACGCAAGGTATTTTTCATTCACAACTGCATAAATGAGGACATAGATATTTGCATGCTAACATATTAGTTCACATACATACTTATACCAAATCTATGAACATGTTAGGAGACTGTTTATGCCTTTGTCAGAACAGGAATGTATTCTGTTTTAATTCCAATGGACCTCAGCTCAGCATTTTATACAGTGGACCGTGATATCTTAAGAAGCCAAATGCAAAATGTTATTTGGCTTCAATTTTGTGTTTTTTTTTTTGTTTGTTTTGTTTTTTTATCTATCAAACATGTGCTTCTAATACTTGCCTCTAAAGAGGAAAGATCTCTAATAGAGACATCTTTCACCCTCTAATAGACCTTTATTCTGTTGAGTTCTCCAAGGATACAGGACCCTGATTTATTTGCTATATAAAAATTTTAAAAAATGGGGCAGACTGGCATTTGTTTCCACATGGCATCCATCATTGTCAGAGATCAACCTAGGGGTTATTGTTGACTAAAGTCTAAGACAGATAAATGGAACCGGACTATTTGTTCCACAGCTGATTGGAGAACACAGCTGATTCAAAACACTGCTTCTAAGTTTTAGACATTCACTAAGAGAATGCCCATGTTACAGTCATTATTGTCCTTCAGTGCCTGTCTTGTTTTTAAATCCACAAATGGTCAACTTCTCCTTATATCTATTAATTCCCAAAGAGCCCAAATCCTGCTCAAGATCTTACGGCGGCACCTTGCTAATGATTCCCACTGCTCAACTTGCACTGCATGAAAAGAGGCATATCCGTCCCCGTATACTGACGCGGGCGCACCTAGTTATCGTCAGCTTTCGTCAGCATACGGGGCAGCGCATATTCGTTCGCCTGAGACGGAAATGGTCGTTTATGTACCACCAGAAGCAGCGGGGGGTAGAGGTACGGGGGGAGCCGGCAGGCGCGAGGTGTTAATGACTCCACTTTACATATGAATAGCAGCGCCTCAAGCCGAAGCAGCGGCAACAGACCCACGTGGCTTCTCAGTCATTGGATGATAAAAATGACATCACAATTCAGTATTCACATGTGATTGGTTGGTAGATCTGTCCCCCCATTGGCCTTTATAAAGACAGGCCTGGGTAAGCCCCTCCCTAATAAATAATAACCCAATAATAAAAATCCAGCAGTTACTATTTCTGATATACCTTGTATGTTATGTTGTATTCATGCCATGCTAATAACCTCAACTAAAAGGAATTCAATTAAGAGAAACAAATTGTGAGGCACAAGTTTGAATATTTTTTTTTGTTTTATTTATAAAGCAATATGCACATACACACACACACACACACACACACACACACACACACACACACACACACACACACACACACACACACACACACACACACACACACACACACACACACACACACACACACACATCATATAATCTGTATATATAAAGAAAACAAAAACATTATGACATATATATGACATATATTTGCTACTTCTGGGCCATGTGGTGGTGGCTTTCTCTCAGAGCATGGTCCAGCATACAAACACTTATGGTGCACAGTGTTGTATTTAGGGTGAGCTTCTAGTCTGTCTTGCAGTTTGGCTCAGAGGTCACTGAGCTCCTGGCTGAGGAAGCTTGGGGGTCTTAATCCAGCCCGATACGCCCTCTGAGACGCCATCCTCCTCATCCAACATGAGGTCAGTGGTGACACCATGTCGATCAGTGGCAAACAACACGCACTCCCAGCAATACAATTTGCAGTGTTCCTCGGGGCCTGTGAGCCAGTGGTACCGCTCGTAATTAGTGGACTGAAAGTGGTGGACACATCCTTTTCCCGGTTGTGACAGGCTTGCTAGCTTCGGAGTTGCCCGACCTTTCTAAATGATGTCCAGCTTTTCTTGAAAAGTCCGTCTTGGCTTTGACAATAAATCTGCAACCAAATCCATTTCTTCTCCTCCTTCAGCCATTGTGGGTTGACAAAACAGCTATAAAATCAACACAACCATATTTTTGCTTGTGCAGCTGGCTACAGATGCAGTTTGCTAGCTCTGGCTAGTACACTGACTATCCAATCAAAGTGTATGAATATGCTGACGTTACCGTACGCCTGCTAGAGGGCCTCGGGCAAGGTCGGAAACCAAATCACAATACGTCTGTCAGCTTACTGTGACCATTCCTCCACTCTTAGTACTTTTGTTTTAGAAACGACCAAGTCTTACCGCAGTTTTCGGATCATGCTGCCGTCTTTTCCTTGAGTCCTTCTGTAGGTGAGGCTTTGTTAGAGTCCAAAGCATCGAGTCTCTAAACAATAGACGCCATGTTGTCTTTCAGTCGCGCTCGTACAAACTTGAGTAACTGAGTCGATAACCCACTCACTGCAGCCAGCAGCGTCTTCTCGTCTGCAGCGGGGCTGGTTGAGGCTGGCCGGTAGAGAGGCCCGCTTTCACCGGGAGCTTCTGGGGTGTTGAAATATAGACGACGTCCTCCATTGTCGTAACAGGAAAGCAGCGTAGACAAAAACCGCCATTCAGTTTGAACGGAAGAGAAGGAAGGCACTGATTGGTCCTACAGACCTTCAGCGTGATCCCGCACGTGATCTGTATTGTCCAATCACAGGCGAGGAAGCTGCCACACGGAAATTCAATTCATTTCATTTCAAGTGAATTCAATTTTATTTATATAGCTGCAAATCACAACAAACAGTCGCCTCAAGGCGCTTTGTATTGTGGGTAAAGACCCTACAATAATACAGAGAAAACCCAACAGTCAAAATGACCCCCCTATGAGCTGGAAGATGTTTTGTTCACACATCCACTGTCTGTTTAAGCAGGACAACTGAGAAGGTGACTGTTGCATTAAAATTTTCTATATTTTTTTTTTTTATTTACCTTTTTACATTTACATTTTTCTCATGAAGGTTTTGCTGATATCTCTTATGTACATCCATGTATAGCAAAATAAAAGTTTATACATTTTCGTATTTCATCTGCCTTGGTAGTCTTTAATGTCATTAATGCATGTGAACATTCACTGAACGTTTATGGCAGCGTTCATGGGATGTTGTCTGAATGTTCAATGCTAGCTGGGAAGCCACTGCACAGAAGAGGATGATGGTGTGACAGACTTTTGTTACAGTGAATTAGACTGAAAACTGAGTATGCTTTTCAATGAAAATAATGCTTGTAGTGTCACCAAAATCAAGTTATAGCCTTTGTTTATCTCCCTCAGTCACTAAAGTTCAGGGTTTACAAAAAACTCCATGACAAAGGCTCACAGACAGAAGCTCACAGACAGAAGCTCACAGCCTTGTTGGAAAAAGGGACAAAAGCTGAAAACTTCCAAAAATATATTTCCAACTAGATAATTCAAATTTATAAATTAGAATGATTTCTTGTGAGATTAGTCTTGTTTGAATGTTTCGCTGTAGAAATAAAAATATGTTGGTTACAACTTGGGAGGGGTAGACCACTAGTGAGTATTGGTGACCACTGGTGAGTACTTGATTTGCATTTGTATGACTCACAGAAACCTCCTTTACATATGAGAGCCTGCCCTAGACCTGAGGAGAGGGGGGGAGCTGAGGGAGCACTGACGCAGAGAGTCCACGGCAGTTTCCCTACAGTTTACTGTTCTGACCAAAGCCTCCTGCTGAGAGCCCTAAAACTCAAGGCGTGCGTCAATATTACATACAAGAAACTGTCCAAAACCCCACTTTTCATGCAGTGTTGTTGCTAAAAAGTGACAGGAATTTTGATGTCCAAGCCTCTCACCTGTGGAACTTCCTTGCTGCAGATATCAGGCACACTAACTCAATGGCTTCTTTTACTTTTCATTCATGGAGTGAAATGAGAGTAATATAGCACCTTTGTAGTCTTACTGGCCACTCAAAGTACTTTACACTTCAAACCACATTAAAGTTTGGTGTGTGTGTGTGTGTGTGTGTGTGTGTGTGTGTGTGTGTGTGTGTGTGTGTGTGTGTGTGTGTGTGTGTGTGTGTGTGTGTGTGAGAGAGATAGAGAGAGAGAGAGAGAGAGAGAGGGAGAGAGCACTTTATTCTAGACACATAACATGGCATGTGCAATTTAAAATAATGCATAATTCAGTTTCTTGCTGTTATTTTTAAGTATCTTCAAAGTATTTGCCAAATTTTAGCAATTAAGAACTTAATAAATATTTAATGCAATACCACAGTGTGCCCCTGATTACATTTGCAACAAAGTAGACAAGCTTTAATATATTCTTATAGAGATTGTTTTGAATATACTTTTCTTAAACAGTGCTGGCACAAAGCTGTGACAGTCAAAATCACATTAGAGGAAACAATAAAACTTCAAAAACTGGTCACTGTATTATTGGCTTATTCCGAGCTTTCTTTTTATGGTCAGGTGGGGAACCTTGAGCTGATCACAGAAGACACCTTTTAATGACTGGAATTGAAGCGTCTGTGTGTGTGCGCGCGCGTGTTTGTGTGTGTGTGTGTGAGCGAGAGACAGAGAGAGCAAGAGAGAGAGAGAGAGAGAGAGTTATTAGGGCTTAACAGTAAATGATGGGGGAGTGTGTGGTTGGAGAGTCGCCAGCTCTGTTGATTCAGTAGATAAAACCAATGGGAAAAAAATGAGAGCAGGAGCTGATTGGACCGAGCAAACCTTTGCCATAAAAGGAGAAATGAAGACTAATGAGGACATGAATGGCCAGGGAGATGGGACACAAATGAGAGGTTGGCGAGGAGGGTGGTGGGCAGGACAATGACTAATATCCTGCAGTCAGGACATCCACCGACTGAGAAGATCATTAGCCTTTTGGTCTGGAAGGCAGGCTCATGGACTGCACTCCCATTCACTATCACACACATACACTCTCTCTCTCTCTCTCTCTCTCTCTCTCTCTCTCTCTCACACACACACACACACACACACACACACACACACACACACACACACGAGGACATACAGTATAAAGGAGAAAGCAAACCACACATTAATGAACTTTGTACTTTCTCACCAACATCCTCAATTCAGTGAGTGGGCTTCTTCTTCTCTATGATAACTGACTGATATTTAACAGTCCATAAATTCTCTTCCGCTTATCCAGGGCGACCTGCGAGGGCAGGAGCCTAAGCAGAGAAGCCCAGGCTTCCCCCTCCCCAGCCACCTCCTCCACAGCCACCCCAAGGCGTTCCCAGGCCAGCCGAGAGATATAATCTCCCCAGCCTGTCCTGGGTCTACCACAGTGCCTCCTCCCGGTGGGACATGCCTAGAACACCTCACCCAAGAGGCGGCCAGGAAGCATCCTAATCAGATGCCCGAGCCACCTCAACTGGCTCCTTTCGATGTGGAGAAGCAGCGGCTCTACTCTGAGCCCCTCCCGGATTGCCGCGCTCCTCACCTTATCTCTAAGGGAGAGGCCAGCCACCCTCTGAAGGAAACTCATTTCTGCCGCTTGTATTCGCAGTCTTATTCTTTGGGTCACTACCTAAAGCTCATGACCATAGGTGAGGGTAGGAACGTAGATCAACCAGTGAATCGAGAGCTTTGCTTTTACACTAAGCTTCCTCTTCATCACGACAGACCATCATTGCAGAAACAGCCCTGATCCGTCTGTTGATCTCCCGCTCCCTTCTCCTGTCACTCGTGAACAAGACCCCAAGGTACTTAAACTCCTCCACTTGTGGCAAGAACTCATCCCTGAGCCGGAGAGGGCACTCCACCCTTTTCCGGCTGAGGGCCATGGCCTCAGACTTAGAGGTGCTGATTTTCATGCCAGCCGCTTCACACTCAGCTGTGAACTGTTCCACTGCAAGCTGGAGACTACCCCCTGATGAAGCCAACAGGACCGCATCATCTGCAAAGAGCAGAGATGAGACTCTGAGGCCACCAAGGAAGAAGCCTTCCATCACCTGGCCATGCCTAGAAATTCTGTCCATAAAAATTATGAACAGAATTGGTGACAAAGGGCAGCCCTGACGGAGTCCAACACCCACAGGAAACGAATCCGACTTATTACCAGCTATACAGACCAAGCTCTCACTACAGTTGTACAGAGACTGAACGGCCCGCAACAACGGGCCAGACACCCCATACTCCTGCAGGCCTTCCTACAGGATACCCCGAGGGATACGGTCGAATGCCTTCTCCAAGTCCACAAAGCACATGTAAACTGGTTGGGCAAACTCCCCGTGCACACTCAAATATCCTTGAGAGGATAAAGAGCTGGTCCAGCATTCCGCGACCAGGATGAAAACCACATTGTTTCTCCTTGATCAGAGGTTTAACTAACGGGTGGACCCTCCTTTCCAGCACCTTGGCATAGACCTTACTGGGGAGGCTAACCACACAAGGACACACAAAGAAGGACACACCCATCCACATTAAAATCCATAGTAACTACATAAAATAGCTAACAAGTCCACTAAGCCACAAAGAAACTGAAAACCGTTTTTTGTATCTACATACCATGCTAGATACAGAAATGCCTTAGCAGTACATGCTAATGAAAACGGTAACGCGCATGCAGCACGCTTTGTCATTAGCATTTCTTATGCAATTTCGGCGAACCCGTTAGAGGAAGGATACAGCACTCTGGGATAGGGGTGTGCGATATTGACAAAAAATAATATCTCGATATTTTCTGTAATTTTCTCGATAACGATAATAAACGATATCAAAGTCAAAGTCAACTTTATTGTCAAATCTGCAATATGTACAGGACATACACAGGATCGAAATTCCATTACTCTCAGACCCATGGTGCAACAATAAACAGTAAACATTTAACTAACCAATAATATTAGCATAATAAATAAAAAAGAAAAATACGGTACCATCCTAATTGTAAAATATAAACTATAGCAGTATAAATATATAAATATAAAAGTATATATATATATATATATATACACCCACGTGTAGCAGTCCTGGCACTGATATCTAGATAAGGGCATATGCATTGAATAAAGTAGATGTACACAGTATATATATATGGAGACCCTGATATTGACAGTAAAGTGACATGTGCTGTGCATTAAGGCCGACGCTATTATAAACGGTCTCTGGAGCTTGAAAAAGGCGAATGGACTTCTTTTTGTTTCTTGAAGACGTTTCACCTCTCATCCGAAAGGCTTCTTCAGTTCTCAACCAAAAGGTGGAGAGACCCAGGTATTTAAACCCCTGTGGGCGTAGTCCCCTGGAGGTGGTTATGACCCTCTATTGATCATGTGCGTGAACACATATCAGTGCAGCATATCAGTGCAGCAGTGCAACAATAAACAGTAAACATTTAACTAACCAATAATATTAGCATAATAAATAAAAAAGAAAAATACGCTTGTTGGCATCACACCCCACCATATTGAAAACTCTACAGATTTTACCAACAAGGTCCAGAATCTTGTACTGGATCCAGATGAAACCATGGTGTCCTTTGATGTGGTTTCACTTTTCACTTGCATACCCACAACTGAGGCAGTGGAGACCGTCAGAAGACGACTACAGAAAGACGATTCCTTACTGAACAGAACCAGCTTCACCCCAGATCAGATTTGTGCACTTTTAGATCTCTGCCTTACCACAACATATTTCAAATACAATGATGGATTCTACAGACAGAAGCATGGATGTGCCATGGGCTCCCCAGTGTCTCCCATTGTAGCCAACCTTTACATGGAGGAAGTGGAAAGTAAAGCTCTTGGTTCTTTCAAAGGGATGGCACCTAGCCACTGGTACAGATATGTAGATGACACCTGGGTCAAAATCAAAACCCAAGAAGTAGAAGCCTTCACTCGTCACATTAACTCAGTGGATAAATACATACGTTTTACCAGGGAGGACACCAGAGATAACAAGTTACCATTCCTGGACTGTGCGGTGCTTATCGAGGAAGATGGAAGCCTCAACATTGAAGTTTACCGGAAGCCCACACACACAGACCAGTATCTCCTCTTTGACTCCCACCACCCTCTGGAACACAAACTTGGGGTGATCAGGACCCTACAACACCGTGCGGAAAGTGTTCCCTCTAAGGCAGAAGGGAAGTATAAGGAACACACACACATTGAGAAAGCCCTCAAAACATGCGGTTACCCCAACTGGGCCTTCATCAAATCAGCTAAGATGCACAGGAATGAAGGCCAAACACAAACTACAGAGAATAGGAAGGACAAGAGGAACAACATTGTCATCCCATATGTGTCAGGCTTGTCAGAGAAACTCAGAAGAATTTTCTCCAAGCATGACATCCCAGTATACTTCAAACCAAGTCCCACCCTAAGACAAAAACTGGTTCATCCCAAGGACAAACCCGCCAAACACAAGATCAGCGATGTAGTGTATGCTGTTCAGTGCAGTGAAGAGTGCTCGGACCTCTACATTGGTGAAACCAAACAGCCTCTTCACAAACGAATGGCACAACATAGAAGAGCCACCTCGACAGGACAAGATTCAGCAGTACATCTGCATCTGAAGGAAAAAAGGGCACTCTTTTGAGGATGCCAATGTTCACATTTGGACAGGGAAAACAGATGGTTTGAAAGAGGAGTGAAAGAAGCCATCTATGTCCACTGTGAACAACCATCATTGAACAGAGGAGGTGGATTACGTCACCAACTTTCCCCGCTTACAGTGCTGTCCTGAGCTCCCTTCCCAGACGTCTCAACCCCCATTCACACCTTTGTTCCAGTGACCTCAATAGGCCACAGGAAACAATGGAGCGGAGTCCTAAATTGGTTTCAACTGAAACCACTGATTAAATATGACCCACGCCCCTTCACACCTGGGCACATGTGTTCACGCACATGATCAATAGAGGGTCATAACCACCTCCAGGGGACTACGCCCACAGGGGTTTAAATACCTGGGTCTCTCCACCTTTTGGTTGAGAACTGAAGAAGCCTTTCGGATGAGAGGTGAAACATCTTCAAGAAACAAAAAGAAGTCCAGTCGCCTTTTTCAAGCTCCAGAGACTACTATGACCTGGATGACTGAGAATCTACACAGACATATTATAAACGGTATTGTAGTATAGACAGTAGTGTAAGTGTAACAGTAGTGCTATTATAAACAGTAGTGCAATTATGAACAGTAGTGTAATTGAATGAGCACATAAACTTGAGTTGAGAGAATAACCAGTTGTTAATGAGTTCAGTGTGAAATATGGTATGTGAAAAAGTGTGAAAGTTCGTGTGTTAAGGCAGTAAGAGAGGGAGGGAGGGGGGCAGAGCAGGTAGAGAGTTAAGCATCCTGACTGCCTGATGAACAGAGCTGTCCCTCAGTCTGCTGGTTCGAGCCCGGAGACTCCGCAGTCTCCTTCCTGATGGCAGTAGGCTGAAGAAGCTGTGTAGTGGATGTGTAGGATCGCCCGCCAGGCTTTCCGAGTGATGCGGGAACTGTGTAGGTCATGTAGTGAGGGAAAAGAGGATATTTTACATTATTTAAAAATGTGTTCATACAAGAAGTGCAAGCTGGTAAAATATAAGACTTAAATCAGTGTTTTTGAGACATTAACTTATTTTTTATTTTATTTAACCTTTATTTAACCAGGAAAAACACATTGAGATTAAAATCTCTTTTTCAAGTGTCCTGGGCATCACAAATGCAAATAGAAAAGCTTAAGCGAGTTTTTCAAAAGCAATTGCTTGACAGAATGGAAAAAAAAAACAAAATCAAAAAAGAGGTTGTCCAGGGGTTTTCCCCCTAGATTATAGCAAAATAAAACCTGCTTTTTCGTAAGACCGCTTCAGCTATTATCCGAGGCTCCAAACAGGTGAGCTCGAGAACGTCGCTGGGTTATGACGCAGTGATTGTAACATACCTACTTTAACTTAAAGGATATTAACATCAATCCTTTCATTATTTTCCTCTTTATTCCGCTAGTCGTGGTTGTCTTGGACAGCGGTTTCCCGAAACCTTTCATATTCCTCATACTCATTGATGATAGAACAGGTTAGTTATCGAGCTATCCGTTTTCTTACAAAGTCTGCAAACTGCAAACCACCTCCTCGCCTAGGAATTAAGGCGGTAGACTGTGAGGCTGGTGATGTCTGAATTTCCTCCCCTGGCGCAGTGTGTTCACTCATTTCCAGCTTTAGGTATGTTGTTCAGGCAGCTATGCTAGCGCACAGTATGGGAGTTCTCAATGCGAACGCACAGCAGCCTATAAAAGTATAAAGTAGTGAAAGCGTGGAGCCGAGGCATTAATTGTTGTTTTTTTTCCCCCCTAATTAGCATACTCAATAATGTCAGCTCGCACATCGTTAACACGGCAATTACGATATTATCGTAGACGATATATATCGCGCACCCCTACTCCGGGAAACGTTGAATGCATGATATGTACAGTAAGTGTAGATCCTCTGGTTTTATTTCAAAAATATGCATATGCAAAGAATTATTGCTCTGTCATATGTGGTTGCAATTTAAAAGCAGTTATGCAATTGGGAACGCCAGCGCTCTGGTCGGCCCTTATTAAAAAGGGGGACGAAACACCATGCAGCGCAGCAAGCAAAGCCAGATGAATTGACCTACCCACTGTGGCCTATGTGGTCCAAAGCCACTCACCCACTCACTCAATAACAGATATACACGCAAAAAAGGACAAGATAAACTGGCCTGAATCCAAGACAACCCACCAAAACTACCCCACCCTTAGTGACAGGCTCTTCCTCACCTGAACATGCCACCCCACCCCAAAGTGCCTGCGGGCACCCCAAAATCTCTGTAAACCACCAGAGCAAAAAGCAAAATGAAAATAATCCATGAGAAGTTAATATCCACTAAAACAAATGTAATTTCTTCAGTAAATGTCTCACCCTCCAGGTCATATATCGATATCGGCAAAGGAAAAATAAGTGTTCCTAGCTTCCGACTGCAGGATCACAGTCCTCTCTTGGTACCTCATAAATTATTATATACCACAAAGACACAATGCAACTCCTTCTGACCTCTCTACTTCTCCACCAAAACTCTCAAAGCAAACAAAACAAATAGTAAGTACCTATATTTTTAAGATGTTTGAGTATTCATACCTTAGAGTATTAGAGTGCTATGCATTTGATGGATACCAGCTCATTTTCTTGTGCCCCCTCTTTCTATTTAATGAGGCTATGAGCTTCACAACAAAAAACAAACAAGCAGACAAAACCTAATGAAGTAAGCATGAAACAGCACATAGAATAACCTACACACAGAAACATACTTCTGATTTTTTTTTTTTATTCCTTCAACACTGTAATGAATTCTTGGTACTACAGAGAGGAGAAAACAACTGTCATTACCATATTTTGTTGCCATGTGTCACTGCACAGCACACAATGGAATCTGACTGCCATTTAGTTGCTGTTTATTTCACAACTTTAAACCCTTTTTCTGTTCCTAAAAACACAGAATGACTAGAACAGGAGTTTTTGTGGAGCTGATAGAGACGCTATGCTCTCTGTCACTTTCTACAAGCTGCCTCATTCAGTGCTCTTCAGCCCTTTCTCAAAGATAGCCTTGTGAATGTGAATGTGCAAGTCTTGTAATGCTCTCTGATTAATTGGATGGGCTTTTCCAACACTTTGTCCAGATAGCAGCACTGGGAGCTCAGTAATGGAAATTTCATTTTCATGCTGCTTTAAGTGGGTCTTTATTATAGGAAATAAAGTGGCTGGTACAGTTATAAAGTGACTGGGGAGTGGCAGTCTCCTCATATAGTTCTGCTTTACATGCTTTGGAACTGGAGCAGATGTGTTCTTCCTGTTGTTGCCAAGCCTACATTCCTTGACCAGAGTGGACACAGAGAGTTTAGCAGTACTAAATAACAATGTGAGAGCATTGTGAAGGGTTAAAAGACTGTAGACAACACTTTTTAATAGAGGGAATTACAGGATAATGTCATGATGATATAGGCTTAAGTGTACCACCCCAAGGAGATGTTATTACCTCCTGAAATACAATAAAGAAGGATGTGGCTTAGGATGCAGACCAAATTGTAGAATGAGAGTTACTCAATTAAGATAAGGAATGTTATATGTACACCAAAGAAAGTGCAATATATTAATGATGATTCTCTAATGCAGTGCTTCTGTTTTGTTTGTTTGTTTAATATCATTTTCTCAGTCAAGAGCTATACTCATCTTGTTACCTCAGAAGAGGTTTATTTTAATTAAACAGACATTAGATCAGGTTCTTGAAGGGGCCTGTATACTCATATTTTTATGGACTCTTCAAGAGTAAAATTGGATAATTCACAATTTAATAATTATTCTCTGGTACAAGCCCTCCATTTATCCTTTATGTAAACAGATACTCTACTCCCCCCACATCACCCCATCTCCTTCTGACCTGCGTGTGAACTGACATCCGGATTATCTGGAACTGTTAGCCGAGGGGGGGAGCTGGTCAGCACCACAGTGACCTGAACCCACTTTCATTATACTAAAGGAGGCTGAGGAGCAACTAAATACAGTATCTGACACACTGAGCAGGAAAGTGTGGGAGAGACAAGTAAAGGAGCCAAGCTATTAGTGACTCGGCTAAGAGCTAAGCTAATAGGTACAGTAAGCAATCAAGTCCCTAAAGGCATAATAAGTGATACAGTGAATATATAATTACAGGTGATTCAGCAGAAAGTGTGCTTCGGATAAGCATGTGAAGATTAGACCGTGAAATAAGCCTTTATCCAAAGATTTGTAATTAATTCAACTACACAGCTTAAGCTTACATCCACCAAGGTCTTCAAGGTCAACTTAATGATTATTGGTAAAAAACTGACAAAAAGCATCATAACTTGGAAACATGATTCTCAAAGTGTGGTGTGTTTGCAACATTTGAACCCTCAGGGGGTGGGGCCACTCTATGGCTCGCTCGCTGTGTTGCATGCTGCCCCCTCCGTTTTTTGTTTTTGTTTTTGTTTTCTCTTAGAATCACATCATTCAGCTCACAACTGTCATAATACACATAGGGCCTTGGGGGTGTCACATGGTGGAAAGGGGGTGGAGCTGCTGAGGTGCCCCACTTTTCTGTTCACTGCTGCCTGCTCCTCAGTTTATTTACATCTTAGACACTGAGGGCCTTAGGGGGGGGTGATGTGTATGGGTGCTGGTACTCAGTGCTCATGCTATATCTGTCCCTCCAATTTCAATAGCACTGAAGTTTTCACACAGTCATACACATTCTTCCCATTACATACACTCACATCACCCCAATCATGATGAGTGGCGGAGGGAGAGGTGGGCGGGTCCGTCCCACACCCGGTTTCACGCCCCTGCCGGGATGGGGACTGGCCAGTGGTTCGGGGCTGGGTGGCTGCTTCCCCGGGATGCCGCTGACTCTGTGCTGGTACCAGCTCACCACATAGGTTCATTTGTGTTGTGCATGAGTGTGTGACTGATGTGTGTGAATGAGTGCAAGACCTGTGTGTATTGTGGTGTGCGTGTGTGGACAGCTGGTCCTGGGTCTGCGGCTTGCTGAGCCTTGGCCTCTGTGGGACACGGTTGCGGATGGCGGGAATTAACACCTCCCCGCTGCCCCCGGCTGAGTTCGTCACTGCCGCCCCTGTGATATGGGGTGCCTGTGGGTCCTGGGGTTGCATGGCTGGATGTCTTGGTGTGGCTCTTGGCCTGTTTCCTTCACGGTTGTGGCCTGGGGGTGGCTCAGGCCTCTTGGCGGGGGGGTGTCGGGCGGTTCTCGGGTGCCTGGGGCCTTGGGGCCATATTCTGGGCTCGTGCTGAAGGGGGCGGCCTGCCGGAGGGGTGGGCTGCTATTGCCTCTGGCTCTCTGGCTCTGCCCATTGACTGTGGCAGCTCCGTCTGAGTCTCCCTCCTTCCTCCTCTGGGTCTGTGCATGGATGCCATCGGGATGATGTATCCCTGGATTTTCTGAGTTCCTAGAGGGGCCGTGGATGGTCCGGGTCCCCTGGGTCTTTCCCTGCTTGCCTCGGATCCGGGAGGGGTAGTTGCGGCTTCTTGCCCTCATTGGTAGTATGTTCAATGAGAGAGGCACATACACATTGCTACAAAACTACAGCATGACTGTGTGAGTGTGTGTGCCTGTGTATCTACCCTTCTTAATATATAATGTGTATGTATGTATATAGTAGTTATATGTATATTTTAATTTATCTATCCTTTTTCCTTCTCTGTCTATCTTTCCCCTCCCTACCTACCTGTCAGACCTGGCCTGAATAAATAAAATAAAAATAAAAATAAATACAAACATACAAGAATGCCTTTAGAAAAAAAAATAGAGCTCTTCTTGTAAGCAAATATGTTTGGTACAACAGTGCATTGAGATCATCATTCTGATTGTAAAAATTGCTAGACATGAAGCTTTAAAAACAAAACCAAAAAACAAACAAAACAAAGAAAGCAAAATCAATATATTCAAATTATAATACCATTCCTTAAATATAAATACTGCCCAGAGAGTAAGCTGCCTGCAAGAGTGCTTCTTGTTTTATTTGGTACCATGACATATAGAATGAGCCAGAAAGCTCAAATAATGGGACACAATCTTTTGAAGATAGTGTGAAATTCATAACAGTACGGTTCAAACTAAAGATACAGTATGTAATTTTTTGAGGTTACTTAATTTAAAAACAATCATTAGACTGACAGTGTGTAATTACTTCTCTCAACAAATTGACAACATTCTCGTAAACTTGAATTAATCCACTAAAATACAATGGAGCGGGTGCTGGTTTTGACTGGTACTGTACATACAGTGTCACAAAAGCTCTTTCAAACTATATACATTAAGACCATTCACACTTGTATATGTGTATTTTCATCATCTCTTCCTCCTCCACCACTGCTGTCTCTCCTCCCTTAAATCCACCTCATCCTTTTCCTCCTCACCTCAGCCTCATTTCCTGAACTGAAGATGTGCATAACATGCTTATTTATTCCCAATATTGTCACAACTATGTATTATTGTCAGCTGGTTAGAAATGTGGCCCTCCTGTCTCTGGATAGTTACAACAAGCCCACTAAAAAACAACAGCTGGCTTTAAACTAACATTATGCCAACTAATGTTAGACTCGAGTGTCAAAAAATCACACTTACCTTTGATAAATATTTTAATTACATTCTCACACTATAAAGTTTATTTGCTAAGTCTTTGAGTCCAACAATATTCGATCCACTTCATAGAAAGTTTTACTAATGCTGGTAACAGCAGCTAACAGTGCCAAAACCAGCAGTGCTTACTGACAGAATGAGGATATTACAAACAGCTCACCTCAGCATCGCTGTAATCAGACAAAAGTGAGCCTCAGTGTCTCAGCGACTCTTATCTGACTCCTTTCACAAAGTTTTACAGTACAGTGACCACCGTACCTAGGATGCTATGCTGAAGATGCACTTGAACTGGGATGGGTAAGAAAAAAGAATTCAATTGACTGCAGTCTGCAATCTACTGACATCTAGTGGGGATCTTTTAAACACCGTACCTCTAATTGCTGTTTACCAAACAGATTAATACTGAAACCCAAGAATTTAAAAGTCAATTCATGCACAGGAACAAATGTTGAAACAAAATGTCTAGATTCTTCAGCCAGGTAAGGTGGGAAATGGAGGCAGATGATCTGATGTGATGACCCCTAAACGGAACAGCAGAAACAACCAAAATAAGACGAAAAGGAATCAAAAGAATAAGGCAATAAGGACATTGTGCAGGTACAACAGGCAGAAAAAAGACTGTCAAAGAGATGAATTGTACAAAGAAAAAGCAGCAATCACCTGAACTGGCAGCTAATAAGCACCTGCATCTCATCTTCAACAATGACATAATGGAATGAAACATTAAGGGAAGATTGATTAAGAGACAATGATTTCACCTTTGCAAGTAATTCTAGTACATCACTGTCTAGGAAATCTATTTTGGCCAATTCTAGCAGACATTAAAGACAAAGAGGTAGAAATGAAGTTTTAAAAAATGCCCAAGACAAAGACAATGGCTATGGACTCAAAGTTATTCAGAGGCATGGCAATAAATATTGCCAAAAGATAATTTTCTACATAGCTTTGTTTACTGTGTGCACTGGTGTCTTTACCTTTGGATAGTGCTAAACTCAGCAAAAGGAGACCCTTTAATTTCCAAGCTTTCTAGCATGTCTTTAGCGTGTATTTTGTCCCATGGTCCCAAAGTATTACAAAAATGCTTACCAATCCTTATCTTTTGCTAATGCTTACCAAGTTCTTTTTTGGCCTAAACCTTACCAAACTGTGAGTGGTAGCATAACTTAAATTTGGTCCCAGATGAGAATTAATCTTGTTGATACTTTTAATTATTAGTCAAAAGTTGGTACCATTTCCACCTCTCTTACTCCTTATTATAGATTTTAATCACAATCAGAATATCCTTTATTGTCATTGTGCAGCAATGGAACAATTAAATTGTATAAGCAGGCTCTATCTGGTGTCTTAATAAAATCAAATAAATAACAAATAAAATATATAGGTAAATGCATATTTCCACAGATTCACACTCATTCCTCTAGACATATACCCTGCCCAGCAACCCACCGTCAAAATACACAACTCCGCTTGCCCCCAACTCCCCTCCACAATTGCACTTATTTACACCTTCTAGTGTCTAGAGCAGGGGTGGGCAATTCCAGGCCTCGAGGGCCAGTGTCCTGCAGGTTTTAGATGTGTCCCTGATCCAACACACCTGAATCAAATGGCTGAATTACCTCCTCAGTATGCAGTCAAGTTCTCCAGAGTCCTGCTAATGACTTCTATATTTGTTTTAGGTGTGTTGAAGCAGAGACACATCTAAAACCTCCAGGACACCGGCCCTCGAGGCCTGGAGTTGCCCACCCCTGATCTAGAGCGTCATTATTCAGAAGTCTAATAGCCCATGAAGAGAAAGTGTCTCTAAGCCAATTTGTCCAGCTCTTCGGGCCCTGTATCATCTGCCACAGGGCAGGAGGTTGAAGAAAACTTGACTGGGGTGGAATGGATCACCCAGGATCTTCCTAGCCCTATTTAACCCCCTGGTAGTTCACCATGTCTTCTAGAGAGGGCAGGGGCCAGCCAATTATTTTCTCAGGAGTCTTAACCACGCTCTGCAGGGCCTTTCTGTCCCTTAATGAACAGCCAGCATGCAACACTGTGATGCAGTATCCCAGCACACTTTCTATTGTGGAGCGATAGAAAGTCTGCAGCAAGTTTACTTCCAGGTGGTATTTTTTTTGTAGTCTTAGGGAGTGTAGCCTCTGCTGAGCCTTGGTGACCACCGCTGATGTGTTGGTAGACCAAGTTAGCCACGTGCACCCCAAGAAACTTGAAAGAGGGGACTCTCTCCACAGAGACACCATCTACCTGCAGTGGGGCAGGGTCCACTCTCTTCTTCCTCCAGTCCATCACTATTTCCTTTGTTTTGCTGGTGTTCAACAGAAGTTTGTTTGTTGAATGCCAGGCTACAGCCTCCGGACCTTTTACCTGTACTCTGTCTCATCGCCATCAGAGATGAGACCCACCACTGTTATATCATCTGCAAATTTAACTATGATGTTTGACTGATGGTGGGGGACACAGTCATGTATGTATAGAGCATAGAGGAAGGGGCTTAACACGCAGCCCTGGGGGGAGCCAGTGCTGAGTGTTCGGGTAGAGGACCACACTCCCACTGTCTGTGGACGGTCTGTCAGGAAGCTGTAGATCCAATCACAGATGAGGGTTGGGAACCCCAAGTCAGTCACCTTCTTGACAGGAATGCTTGGCAGAATGGTGTTAATTGCCGAGCTAAAATCAACAAAAACCATCCTGACATAATTCCTCTTTTTCTCTGTGTGGCTGGCAACAGTATCTATGACAGTGGTGATGGCGTCAGTTGTTGACCTGTTTGCCTTATGAGCAAACTGATACTTGTCAAAGTTCTGGGGGAGGCTTAAGGTGGTGAAGGACATGCCTCTCAAAGCATTTCATGACCACCAAGGTCAATGCCAATGGTCTGTAGTCATTGAGGCTGCTTAAGAGGGTTTTCTTGGGCATGGTGGCTGCTTTCAAGCAGGATGGAAGAGTAGCTTGTTTCAGGGAGATGTTAAATATCCTTTTGTGGACTCCAGACAGCTGGTTAGCACAAGCCTTCAATACTTTGTCCAGTACCTCTTCCAGTCCTGCTGCTTCAGGAGTTATGTAGACAGCAGTGACAAGCACTGTTGTCACTCTCTCAGCAAATAAAAAGGCCTACATGTAACAGTCATTGTCTCTAAGTCATGAGAACAGTGTGTGCTTACAACTCTATTTGTGCACCAGCATTGATGCAAGCAAATGCATCCTCCCCCTTTGGTCTTACCTGAGCTGTTGGTCCTGTCAAAGTGGTACAAGGTGCAGCGCAGCTGCTGTACCACTGCGTCTGGGATAAGCGAGTGAAGCCAGGTTTCCGTTATGATGGTCACACAGCATTCCCGAAGATGGTAATTCTCCACCATCAACAGCATTCACCCATTCATACAAGCATTTATATATGTAATAAGCTAAGTGCTTATTGTCTAACATTCCCACACCTTCATACGCCAATACTTGCGTCAGAGAGCAGCTTGGGTTCAGTATCTTGCCCAAGGATACTTTGGCATGCAGCCCAGAGCAGCCAGGAATCAAGCCGCCAGCCTTCAGATTAGTTATGACCTGCTCTACCTCCTGAGCTAGTCCTTTGTAATGTGGGTTTGACTTGCGAATCCAACACATCTTAACTCTGCACTGGTATATGCAAGTTTTACGCAATTCAAACAGGTTAAGATCCACAAAGCAACATCAAAAGACACAAAGAAAGAGAGCTTCTAGCCACAGCATCAGCAAACACTACACACTGCCATGTTTAAGTGGAAAACCACAGCATTTTAACAGCTGATTTAAGTTGAAACAAGGCCCAAATTGTCATGGCTTGATGACTGGGTCTAAAACTCCAAAACTGCAGCTCTTATGTGGGGGTGTTCCTGGTCTGCAGTGGTCAGTTATCTATCAGAAGTGGTCCAAGGAAATAAAAGTAGTGAACGAGTGACAGAGTCATGGGTGGCCAATGGTCACTGATGCACACAGGGAGCAAAGGCTGTCCCGTGTGGTCCGATCCAACAGACAAGCTACTGTAGTCCAAATTGCTGAAAAATATAATGCATAGCAGTTTGTTGTGTATGGGGCTTGATATCTCAGGGTGCCCACTTTTACGGCAATCTGAACTACAATAGCTTGTCTGTTGGATATGCCAGTCTTCGCTCCACATGTGCATCAGTGAGCCTTGGCCGCCCATGACCCTGTCACTGATTCACAATAGTCTCAGCATGATAGAGAATGGTTGGTTACATTGTATCCCAGGTTTGCTGAGTGGAGAGACTGTCTCTCCTGCTCCAGACTGCTCAGAAAGGTTTTCCAGTCAAGGCTAACTGAAGAAGCCACGTACACATATTGCTTATATGGCCATGATGGCAATTAGTGCATGGCCACAGCATGTGTGTCTTAAAGAGTATCCATGTCAGCTGCTACAATAGTATCATTAACTGAAATGATTACTGGTGAAGATCATCAGGTAATCATTAACATACTAATTTTAAGATACAATTTGGGTCTTAAAATTTAAACCCTGCACATGCTGATGAGATGAAAACTGGACTAAATTATTGAACTATTGCACATTTGCATTTTTGGCATTTCATAAATTTGTAAAATGCAGAACAGAAATTTGCATTACATTATAATATTAAATTGTGTAAATCTCACCTAACACACTCATATAGTACACATTTTTAGATTTTTTTACAATGTGTGTGGTGTGTTATATTGATTTATAACTATTTTTCTGCTTGTAAAGAAAGAAATACAGCATTAATTATATATTAGATCTTCAGTGAGAAAATACATTCGCTGATCAGTATAAAAACAGATTAAAATCATTCACAGATATCAATCTACTCATCATCTGCTTTTGTTGAGGTAATTCCTGCTATGCAAGTAGTGATGTGCCATTCACAAACAAAGCTGGCCATAAGAGATGCAGCGAGAGACGATGCTCCAAGACAACGAGTGTAGTGGTACAGGCCAGAAACAGGGAGTCGGATTTTAATGCACACAGCCTTTATTTAATTGATTTGTTTGCTGTGGTCCTGTGTTCATTTGTTCACTAAGATTTCTGAACAAAATGCTAAACAGTAGTAACTGTGTATGTTTTTGTGACAAAAAATGTATAAGAATAATGCTTTTATGAAAATGCTGAATTAAAAATTCCTTACAAACACACAAACCATTCCTAATGGCTAAATTAGGCTAAACTAGAAGACTCTGAGGGATACCAAATGAAGAGCATTTTAGGAGTCGTAAGAACCAGCTCTTCCAAGGGAGCTGAGCCAAAAGAGTCAAATCTTTGAAAAGAGCCGGACTTCCCAGCACTACTGTGCAGAGAAAGATCAGGAGTAGAAATGACAGCAAACTGTTTCACAGCTTTCCATCAAATCCACTTAGCTTAATTATCTCAGACTTGAACCAAGATTCAGAAAAAAACTGGAGTCTGAATTTTTCTTTCCAAAATAGGACCTAAGCTTTTAGTCCTTGACTTTTTGAACATGGTTTTATCATAAATGCAAGTAGAGTCACACATTGCAGATGGTAGTATAAATGTTCTTGTATGCCTTGGCCACAGTATATAAGATTTTTGCCTGTCAAAGGAGTGAAACTACAACCGTGGCTTTCCATCTTCAGTATTCAAGGTTAAATAGAGATAAAACTCTTTGAATGGTGGGAGCCCTGCTTTAGACTACCATGAAGGCCCATATGTAATGCTGAACATGCTCTGTGTTAAACGTCCTATCTCTACATCTTGTTTGTGCTCTTCCACCATTTACTGCTGGGGCATCTGTATCACACATGGCACACGGGATGACCTTCTTCAGGTGAGAGGAAATAAAAACAGGCTGAAAACAAACGAAAGTGACACAACAAAGAAGAACAGGAAAATAAGCCCCAAATGATTGAGCTTCACAGATGTTAGTAAGCTTCCCAGCAGAACGGGAGGGAGATAACACTAGAACTCCCAAGGTGGTCATTTTGACCATTTTTAAATTTTGCAGTGTAATATCTTTTTTGCTATTAACTCTACGTAACTGTAGGACCCTCACTTTTCCTAAATATGTGTATATTTTATTCTAACATTGTAATTTTTTAAAAATTACAATACACGAGAGTTATAAGTGTTTCTACCTAGAACTCCCATAGTGGTCATATTGACCATATGCATATATACAGTGTAATTTTGGTGAAACTGGATACTTTTTGATCTCTTACAGTATGGCTGCCACCCACTGCCCGCTGTTGCTGGGCAAAGTGACATGCCACACCCATCTTTAGTTGATTGGTTCTTGACACCTGCTGCCCACTGTTGCTGGACAGAGTTTGCTTACCACTGCACTAAAACATTCAGTATAGCTCTTCGCTGACACCAAGATGTCATCAAGATAGAAAATGACCGTCAAAGAAGCTTTAGCATACTTTCAGAGTCTTGATAATGGTGAGTCTGATGGAGAAGCTGATTCAGATAACGGCAGTGATGTCTCTTGGGCAACTGAAGATTCAACTGGCTCAGAGAATGATTCAGAGAGCGATGTAGAGATTATTCCTTTTCATAAAAAACGAGTGCACACCAATTCTGCATCTGCAATCGTAGCTGCTGATGTTCCAGGAAAGTAGGCTTTAGGCCCATAGCTATGCTGACTGATTCATACACACACAGGCTTAGATCACTGCATGAAAAGTGGGTTTTTCGACAGTTTCTTGTATGTAATATTGCCGCGCGCCTTGAGTTTTAGGGCTCTCAGCAGGAGGCTTTGGTCAGAACAGTAAACTGTAGGGAAACTGCCGTGGACTCTCTGTGTCAGTGCTTCCTCAGCTCCCCCCTCTCCTCAGGTCTAGGGCAGGCTCTCATATGTAAAGGAGGTTTCTGTGAGTCATACAAATGCAAATCAACTACTCACCAGGGGTCACCAGTACTCACCAGTGGTCTACCCCTCCCAAGTTGTAACCAACATATTTTTATTTCTACAGCGAAACATTCAAACAAGACTAATCTCACAAGAAATCATTCTAATTTATAAATTTGAATTATCTAGTTGGAAATATTTTTGGAAGTTTTCAGCTTTTGTCCCTTTTTCCAAAGGCTGTGAGCTTCTGTCTGTGAGCTTCTGTCTGTGAGCCTTTGTCATGGAGTTTTTTGTGAACCCTGAACTTTAGTGACTGAGGGAGATAAACAAAGGCTATATCTTTATTTTGGTGACACCACAAGCATTATTTTCATTGAAAAGCATACTCTGTTTTCAGTCTAATTCACTGTTACAAAAAGTCTGTCACACCATCATCCTCTCCTGTACAGTGGCTTCCCAGCTAGCATTGAACATTCAGACAACATCCCATGAACGCTGCCATAAACGTTCAGTGAATGTTCACATGCATTAATGACATTAAAGACTACCAAGGCAGATGAAATACGAAAATGTATAAACTTTTATTTTGCTATACATGGATGTACATAAGAGATATCAGCAAAACCTTCATGAGAAAAATGTAAATGTAAAAAGGTAAAAAAAAAAAAATAAGGAAAATTTTAATGCAACAGTCACCTTCTCAGTTGTCCTGCTTAAACAGACAGTGGATGTGAACAAACATCTTCCAGCTCATAGGGGGTCATTTTGACTGTTGGGTTTTCTCTGTATTATTGTAGGGTCTTTACCCACAATACAAAGCGCCTTGAGGCGACTGTTTGTTGTGATTTGCTGCTATATAAATAAAATTGAATTCACTTGAAATGAAATGTATTTAATTTCCGTGTGGCAGCTTCCTCGCCTGTGATTGGACAATACAGATCACGTGCAGGATCACGCTGAAGGTCTGTAGGACCAATCAGTGCCTTCCTTCTCTTCCGTTCAAACTGAATGGCGGTTTTTGTCTACGCTGCTTTCCTGTTACGACAATGGAGGACGTCGTCTATATTTCAACACCCCAGAAGCTCCCGGTGAAAGCGGGCCTCTCTACCGGCCAGCTTCAACCAGCCCCGCTGCAGACGAGAAGACGCTGCTGGCTGCAGTGAGTGGGTTATCGACTCAGTTAACTCAAGTTTGTACGAGCGCGACTGAAAGACAACATGGCGTCTATTGTTTAGAGACTCGATGCTCTAACAAAGCCTCACCTACAGAAGGACTCGAGGAAAAGACGGCAGCACGATCCGAAAACTGCGGTAAGACTTGGTCGTTTCTAAAACAAAAATACTAAGAGGGGAGGAATGGTCACAGTAAGCTGACAGACGTATTGTGATTTGGTTTCTTATTTTAATTTCATCTTACAGGAAGCAGTTCGCGGCCTGCACAACTCTGAATCCAATAAAATGATCCTCTGCAGAGGTAAGAATCAGAAACAAAGCAGCAGTATTCAATGTGTCGAGGAGAGAAGAACTTAAAATGTTTTTACTCTTATTTATTTTCACGTTTTTTCCACAGACTGTTCGCCTCACAACGCGAGTGGGTTTCTAATGCGTGGACAGTGATATAATTGTGTAAGTATCTCTTGGTGTTGTATGTTTGTGTGTGTTTTTTTGCCTGAATATTGTTTATGTATGCACTGTGTTTACACTGTGTTTATTTACAATGTACAAAAATGTTTTCCAGCTTCTTCCAAAACCTACAGACGGTTCGCGGAACTTCCGCTACAGTCAGCTTCACGGTCCGGAAAAGGCGGCAGCCATTAAAAATTCTGCCCGGTGTCGTGTAAGAAGGAAGCCGGTAAGACGTATTGGATTGTTTTGTTGGTCTGCTGTATTTGTGTAGTTAGCTTGGAAATGCAGTTTTATTTTTGGAAATATTACTTATTGTTTTTTTTAACTTTATATAAAATCTGGCTTCTTCTGAACAACCCAAAATGTATATAAAAAGCAGTGGCGGCCGTGCATTTCACACCTAGGCCTTCAGTAGTGATCCGCCTGAATCACTCCACCCTCAATAACTATTTTATGGCAATAAAAACATCTTTTTGTGCAGAAATGCAGTAGAAAGAGCTGTTGCATCGCAGATTGAGAGCTCATGTAGCCAGAATAAAAGCATTTACCGAAGAAACAAACCCAAGGTGCACAAGTCTCCTTTTACTGCCGCTACAGCTGTGACACATATAAAAATGCATTGATAACAACCTCATAAAATTATTATTAAGAGAGAAACATTTTAGTCATCGTGACCCCGAAATGAAAGTTCCTGCTTGCCCCCCCCCCCCCCCCACCAAAAAAGCCAATCTAACAGTCTCTTTAAGATTTCCCTATTATTCTTCACCTTTACGTCGTGGAGCTCCGCTTCCCTGCGCACTTGCTCGCTCAGCTGATCCGCTCTGGTATCCCCGAATGTTTTGCTTGTAAGTGTCCGGCAGTGCTTTGGTGTCTCGTTGCTGCCTTGGTTAGGCAAGTCAAATTTACAAACCCAGTGTGGCTCCAAACACCATGTCGATCAGTGGCAAACAACAAGCACTCCCAGCAATACAATTTGCAGTGTTCCTCGGGGCCTGTGAGCCTGTGGTACCGCTCGTAATTAGTGGACTGAAAGTGGTGGACAAATCCTTTTCCCGGTTGTGACAGGCTTGCTAGCTTCGGAGTTGCCCGACCTTTCTTAATGATGTCCAGCTTTTCTTGAAAAGTCCGTCTTGGCTTTGACAAACAGCTATAAAATCAACACAACCATATTTTTGCTTGTGCAGCTGGCTACAGATGCAGTTTGCTAGCTCTGGCTAGTACACTGACTATCCAATCAAAGTATGTGAATATGCTGACGTTACCATCACCTTTTAATAAAAAGGTGATGCAGTGCAGGTGAAAATAATTAACACTGAATGTTTATAGTTTTAGCAGCTGTAACATTTTGGGACCTAAAAGATAAAAGTGTATAATCAGTTTAAAGGTGCCTCAAGGGTTAATGACCAAAATCACTGAAGTACTTTTATCAGTGTTAAATTTTTTCAAAGTACTTGTTCATTTGTCTTTTATTCACAGGATGCAGGAGTTGGTACTTTGTCACATAACCATTGTTTCTGATGACAAAGATGGGCTGATTAATTTTTTTTTTTTTTTGCATTCAGGGTCTTATCTGCTATGTGTGCATTCAAAGTCAAGAGACTCAAACTTTCAGTGTAGTTTCCTGATTTTTCACAATATTTCATTTAGTTTCATAATGACTTAATGTGTGCTCTGTGTCAACAGCTGCTGGAGGCGAGGACGAGTGTCCTGGCAGTGAAGGAGGTTGCCTTCTGGGACGGTGTCACCATTGACCTCATGTTGGATGAGGAGGATGGCGTCTCAGAGGGCGTATCGGGCTGGATTAAGACCCCCAAGCTTCCCCAGCCAGGAGCTCAGTGACCTCTGAGCCAAACTGCAAGACAGACTAGAAGCTCACCCTAAATACAACACTGTGCACCATAAGTGTTTGTATGCTGGACCATACTCTGAGAGAAAGCCACCACCACATGGCCCAGAAGTAGCAAAGCATTATATGTCATAATGTTTTTGTTTTCTTTATATATAGATTATATGATGTGTGTGTGTGTGTGTGTATGTGCATATTGCTTTATAAATAAAACAAAAAAAAATATTCAAACTTGTGCCTCACAATTTGTTTCTCTTAATTCCGTTTAGTTGAGGTTATTAGCATGGCATTAATACAACATAACATACAAGGTATATCACAGAAATAATAATTAAAAATAATTTTTATTACTGGGTTATTATTTATTAGGAAGGGGCTTACCCAGGCCTGTCTTTATAAAGGCCAATGGGGGGACAGATCTACCAACCAATCACATGTGAATACTGAATTGTGATGTCATTTTTATCATCCAATGACTGAGAAGCCACGTGGGTCTGTTGCCGCTGCTTCGGCTTGAGGCGCTGCTATTCATATGTAAAGTGGAGTCGTTAACACCTCGCAACTGCCGGCTTTCCCGTACCTTTACCCCCGCTGATTCTAGTGGTACGTAAACGACCATATCCGTCTCAGGCGAACGAATATGCGCTGCCCCGTATGCTGACGAAAGCTGACGATAACTAGGTGCGCCCGCGTCAGTATACGGGGACGGATATGCCTCTTTTCGTGCAGTGGATGATATTAATAGCCCTGATGAACGTGATGGCCTATTTCACAAAAAAAAAATAAATAAACAATTAGGCTGTATTATTTTGACAACTGAGAAAAATCCTGAATCATCAGCTGTACCACAAGCCAGTGTGCCACTTGCTGTACCTACAGAGCCAAGATTCAGAGCCCTCAGTCGCCCCCTGGATGAAGAAGCTATTCCACTAAATGAACCAGGAGTGAGGCATGAAGCAGCAAAAGATGGGACAGTGTGGACTGTTATACAGCAGGATGAAAATAGTGGAAGGCGACAGAGTCAAAATGTCATAACAGAAGTTGCAGGCCCCATAGTGCATGCCAAGCGCAACATAGAAGATGCACTCACTGCTTTCCTGTGTTTGGTGGATAACAGCATGTTGCAGCAAATCAGGGAATGCACCATTGCTGAAGCACGCAGAGTCAAGGAGGATGGATGGGATATGACAGTTTGTGAGCTAAAAGCCTTCATTGCTCTTATTTACATTCATGGTGCATTTGGTGGGAAAAACATGGAATTGGCAAGCTTTTGGTCAGTCGACTGGGGATATCCATTTTTCAAGGTGTCAATCACGAGAGAGGCGTATGATCTAGGTTTCAGTATTTATTAATACCAAGCTGTTGAGAGACAATCCACAAAAGTCATGGGGGAGAACGCCTAGCATATCTGTTCCCCTAACACCTCGCGTTACTCTCGACCTCGCGAGACCGACTCATACAGCAACACCGTTAGTCAAAACAGTGCATTAACACAACTGTCTACATCCCCCTTTGTAGGCCTAACATGCAAAATGAACACAACTGACTGATAGTAGGTCATTTTAGAACTTCTTGTAGAACTTGAATTGAAAC